>NW_025920153.1:1251188-1417523 GCF_902686445.1 Sciurus carolinensis
CTTTTCATGATATCCCATAGTTCTTGGAGATTCTGTTCATGATTTCTTACCATTTTCATATGTTTGTTCCAACTTTGCTTTCAAGGTTAAATATTTTGTCTTCAATGTCTGAGGTTCTGTCTTCCAGGTGTTCTATCCTATTGGTTATGCTTCTATGGAGTTTTTAACTTGGTTTATTGTTCCTTCATTTCAAGGATTTCAGTTTGGTTTTTTTTCAGTATCTCTAACTCTTTATTGAAATGATCTCTTGTTCCCGTATTTGGTCTTTTAACTGTTGATTGGTGCGGATCATTTAATGCCTGCATTGCTCTTCATCTCCTCCTTCAAGGCCTGCATTTGCTCTTTCATTCCTCATTAGCTTCCCTGATCGTTTTAATTAAGTACCTTCTGAACTCCCTTTCTGACATTTCTATTGCTGTGCTGTCATTGGGCCTTTTATTGATGTAGTATCTAGTTTTGTTTGGTGAACAGTTTTCTTCCCTTGTTTTTCAATATTGGTCAAGCTGGTCAGTGGGACCCTGAGATATTGCCGGTTTCCTTACTATTGGCTATAGTGTCCAGTAGGATTTCCAGTGTATCACCTCCAGCCTTCATAGCCTGATGTCTGGAGGAATCTTGATAAGGCAGCTGCATTCTTAAGAATACTGCCCCTAGCCCCCCTACTGGTTCCACGGTTTTGGAAGCTGGCTCTGTGCGGGAAAGGCTCTCAACTTGTGGGCCTGCACCATGCAGCTATGGCCGTATGTGGGAGGAGGAGTAGCCCACTGCCAGGAGTGTGGAAGGCTACCTGTGGAAGACTCTAGCTGCCCCTGCCCGGCTCGCATAAGCCACCTCTATCTGGGCCTGCCACCCAGGGCTGAGCTTTACCCAGGGGCAGACTCACCCGTGGCTCTACTTTCAGTCCGAGTCTCTCAATGCCTCCCCTTCTAACTCTGGGTTCTGGAGTGACTGGGGTGCAGTCTCCCTCTAGGTAGGACGCCACTTGGATCACCCGTGAAGAGAGCCGCGCCGGAGTGGGCAGAGCCACCTGAAGAGGTCTCTGGCTGCCCTGCCCTGATCCAGAGGCCGCTTGCAGATCAAGGCTCTCCGCTGGTCATTGCCGGAGTACGCTGCGCTGCAGTGGCTCTGGGCCCGAGCTTGTTCTGGTCAGAAAGGCTCTCACTAGCGGGCCAGTTCCGTTCTGAGAACCGGAGAATCTGGCTGTGTGGGCAGCCCACCCCAGATGCTCAGGCTGCCTGTGGATGACTCTAGTGCCCTGCCGGCTCCGATAAGCCACCTCTATCTGGTCCTGCCACCCGGGCCGAGCTTTACCCAGTGGGCAGACTCACCCTGTGGATCCACTATTTCAGTCCGAGTCTCTCAATGCCTCCCCTTCTTAACTCCTGGGGTTCTGGAGTGACTGGGGTGCAGTCTCCCTCTAGGCCGCCATCTTGGATCGCCCCGTGAAGAGAGCCTGCAGCCAGAGTGGGCAGAGCCACCTGAATAGGTCTCTGGCTGCTCTGCCCTGATCCCAGAGGCCGCTTGTGGATCGAGGCTCTCTGCTGGTTCGTTGCCGGAGTACGCTGCGCTGCAGTGGCTCCGGGACTTGGAGCTTGTTCTGGTCAGAAAGGCTTTCACTAGCGGGCCAGTTCTGTTCTGAGAACCTGGAGAAGATTGAGCACACTTCTGACAACAGTGCTCATTCTCCACTGAAACCTAGGCAACTTTTTTCCCTTAGTAAAATCTCTGGGTGCGTCCCTTCTGGCTAATGTCAATACAACATCTCTGGTGTGCCCATACCAAAACACTGTGGAAACTAGGAGCAATGTGGATAATTTCCTCATTCAAACAACTCAATAGGCATTAGGTGCTGCCATGAAGAAAGACTTCTCACAAAGTGTGAAAACTGAAGAAAATTTTAAAGAAGTTAATGCCCACACAGCTGAAGACCTCATTCCACCATGCATTGTCCACAATTTTCACAACATTGCTCAAGTGGAGGAGTTCCTATGGGTGATGTCACATGACAAGAATTTCTGACTTCTGAATAGTGGATGGAGAGTATATATTAAAGTATTTTCAAGATCTTGCCTTATATGTCACTGTTGCTCTCATTTGAAAAGAGAAAAAACTAGACTTCAGAGTCAGGCAACAATGTACACTATCAAAAGACAGTGTGAGTTGTGACCAAGCACAATTTCCATCATTATGGAAGACTTCTTCAGATCTTTGACATGAAATGATTGCACCATAACTGAGTCACTAAAACTTTGGCCAAAGAGATAATCTCAATAATCTTCCAAAAACTCAGAGCACTATAGGTTACAACCTCTCTTCCAAAAGACCTCTATATCTTCTGGATCCTATAGTCAAGCAAGCTTCTTCTATCTTTGCTCTGCCTTCTCTACAGTTCTGCCACAAACTTCCACTGAAACACCATTATCACAGTCTCTAAGTCTCCCAGTGTGCCCCTCTCTTAACATTACTCAGTCTTCTCTGAGTCTTGCCCTAAATCTCCCCTCATTCAACACTGCTCAGGGTCCTCTGAGTCCTGGTGGTGAGTGCCCCTCACCCACTAGTTCTCTGTTTCCACTGGGTCCTCTTGGTGATAGTCCCTCTCCTGACATAGCTCAGCCTTCTTTGTTTAAGCTGCTAAGTTCACCAAACCTGTATCTTTAATTGGATTTCCATAACCATTTCCTGCTCATTACCCTCTGGGTCCTTTTTGTGAGCACACTTCACTTTCAAGTGTTCTGTCTTCTATCTGTTCTGTTCCAGGTTTCCCAGTGATATTCTTGCTCAAACTACACTGTTTCTGTGGGTGAACACCACTCACCCGACTTTGCTCAGGTCTCTCTGGGTCCTGCCCTAAATCTCTCTTCACACACCATTGCTTATTGTCATCTGAGTCCTTTAGGGAGTGTTCCACAAACACAGATGCTGTTTTCCCTGAATATTGTTTTGGACTGCCCCTTATTCCAGTACCCTGTGCTCTTCTGTGTCCTCTGTGTGAGGCACCTCACATAAGTATTCAGTCTCATCTGTGCCATGTACTACATTCTTGTAGCCAATATTATCTCAACCTCCTCTAGATTCCTGTGTTGATCATAGATTGCTTAACATTGTTCAGTCTTTTCTGGGTTCTGTCTTACCCTCACCTACCCCACCATATTTATGGTCTTCTGAGTTATGTGTGCAAGTGCCCCTCTCCCACCACTGCTCATTCTTCTCTATGTCCAGTCCTTAATCTCCAATCCTGCAGCATTTTTAAGGATATTCTGAACCCTGTGGGTGATTGCCACTCTCCAACCAGTGCTCAGTTCCTTATTGGCATGTTGGTAGGCACACTTCTGCAACCAGGGCTAAATCTCCACCTGGTTCTAGGGAAATTTGTTCTCTTAGTGAAATCTCTGGGTAAGTCCCTTTCAGGGTAAAGTGAGTACACATTCTCTGCTTTTATCTGCATATTTATACCAAGCTTCTGTAGGAAATTGGAGAGATTGGATGCTATCCAGTGTACAACAACTTCAAAAGGCCTTTTTTTCTGCCATGCAGACCTGACTCCTCATCAATTGCCTGAAACCCAGTACTCAGTAACTCTGGGTATTGTGTGTTTGGGCAGACTTCTGCCATCTGTATTCACTCTTCACTGAGCCCTAAGTAAACTGGTTCTCTGAATTAATTCTCTGTGCTAGTCCCATTCTAGCCAATGTCACTATACCATCTCTGGCCTTATCTGCATGTCCAGGCCAACATTAATGTGGACACTTGAGACATGTGGATGGTTCCTCCTCCAACCTCAATAGGACTTTGGTGATGCCTTGCAGACAGGCTCCTCACCAATTACTGAAAACCCAAATCAATTGTAATGCATGTCAATTTCCACAGCACTGAGCAGCTCCTTCACAATTCAACATCCACAATTTTCATACCATTGCTCAAGTGGACTCTTTCTTGTAGGTGATGATACATGACCAGGATTATTGACATCTTCTGAACAGTGGATGGAAAGCATATATTTTAAGTTTGGGCACATTTCACACTGTGCCTTTAAGGTGGTGCATTGGTATCCACCCAGATGTCCTAGGAAGGATGTTCTCTTGTCCAAATGAGAGCAGCCAGTGAAATATCAGATAAGATCCTGAAAATACGTAAACGTATTCTTTGCCATTCACTTCTCAGAGAGATGAACAAGAATACTGGCATGATACAATCACTCATGTAGAACGTCAACCACTTGAACAATGGTGTGGGAAAAGCTCAAATATTAGTGGTGGAACAAGGTCCTCAGTGCTGTGGGAATTGACATGCATTAAAATTGTCAGGCTTTTCAGTATTATGAAGACTGATGAGAGCCTATCTGCATGACTGCACCAAGACCTATTGAGTTTTGTTGGAAGAGGAGTACCACAGCTCTACACTTTTCCATATTCCTGTTGACCTGGACATGAAGATAAGGACTGAGATGGTGTACTGACATTACCAATAAAGGGGCTTAGCCAGAGAGTTCACTAAGGAATTTAGGTTGCCCAAGACTCATTAGAGAGTGAGCACTGGTAGGTAAACTGTGTTGACCCACAAAAACCCAGAGGGGACTGAGCACCATTTGAAGAGGGGAACTCACCCACATGACTCAGAAAACTCCTGAGCATTGTGGGGGAGGGATATTGAAGGTACAGGAACCCAAAAAGCCTGAGCAATGGTGGGGAAAGAAAACAGGAAACCCTGAGAAATGGTGTGCAAGAAGAGTTAAAGATAGGATTCAGAGAAGACTAAGAACACCTAGGTGATGAGTGCTCAACCACAGGCCACAGGAGAAAGAACTGCTGGTCTGGGGAACTGGCTCACAGGACAATTTATAACCCCAGTACTCACATAAATGTAGCTCTCAGTGGTTCTCCAATTGTCCCCTCTACTGATGTTGTTCTTGGTCCTGATCTCAACCTCATGGGGACTTCACTGCTCCTCGTGCTCCTAGTTGTCCTCTCTGCATGTTGGTCTGGGAACTGTGTCTAGCATTGTGGGTTTCCCTGTGCTGCCTCTCTCCTTAAGCTTCCATACAGTTTATGTCATAATGGCCTACAGAGGTGAGAAAGATACTGCTGTTTTTGCTACCAAGGTCTTAGAGAGAAGGTGGGCCCTCAGAACTCACTGTGTCCCACAGCGTAACATTTCCTTGGACCTAATTGACCTCTGCCTCCACTGGCTGCAGTCAGAGATCTGAAGAGTCTGGTTCCTGTTCTGTTTCAAATTCTGTTGTCCTTAAGTTTAGGAATTTCTGGTTTGGGGGCTACTGCCCCAGGGGGAACTGAGCACCATTCAGGAGTGAGGTCACTAATGTGACTGTGGAGACTGGATAACAGAGCTTCAGTTTCCTATCCATTCCATGCTGGAGCCACATGGTCCTCTTTGTCCCAACTTTTTTTGGGAACCCCAGGCCTGGTTTCTAATTCTTGTTTTTTATGCTCAGCTCTGTGGAAGCCTGGTTCTTCCCTTCTCCCCTCCTCCCCTCCAACTCTTTCTTGGCAGGGGTACACAAATTGGTGCTGGGCCTTATTGTACCATCACCCAGACATGATGTACCAGGACTTTGAACACTAAAGTAGAGTCACGCAGGCTCCTGTGAGAACATGATTGGCAAGTGGGAAGAAAGCCCACCACAGGACTTGAATATATTCTTGTATCTAGGGCTCCTCAGCCAGGGTCACCAGTGACCAGGCACAGTCTGTCCCTCCATGACAGACCCACCAAGAGTCACCAGTGCTACAGAGTGGGGCACATTGTTATCATCAACCTGTTTCCCCCACAGATGACATTACAGACTGGAGTTTTAGATGAAACTGAGTTAAAGGACCCCTAGGAAGGGAAAGGGACCCTGTGTGACTGTAGGTGAGCAGCCCATCTGGGGGTGCCTGGTACAGAATGTCACAGGTGTTCTTTCCTCCTCACTCCCTGTTTCTCTTTCCCTCATGGTTCATGGGACTTACCAAGAGCTGCAGGGAAACGTGATGATTACGTGGGCAGTGTTGTCAAACGCCAAGTTCTCAAGCACAAAGCTCATAATGTATTCATGTCCCTGGGGCAGACTTGGCCTGGATCCTGCCTGAGACTTTCTCCCCTTCTGCTCCTCCCAGTTGTCAGGTTGGGAAGGACCCTGGGGCTGCGATCATGGGTGCTCTTTTCCTCAGCAACCCCACAGCCTTCTTTGTGTTTATTATTGAGGCAGACTTTCTGTAAGTTGCTCAAAGTGGCTTCAAATTTGATCCTTCTGTGTCAGTTGTCTAAGCATCTGGCATTATAAGTGAGGCACCCTGCAAGACTCAGCCCATTCTTGTTTAACAGGAGACATTCCTTCATAAGAGAATGGTGTCAAGAAGCCATAAGAGTAATACCCACACTGAATCCAACCAGGAAGCACAGTGTGTCTAGGTCACACACACTCACTCTCAATTGTGTGCTGAGACTGAAGCTGACTTGACCCCATTTTGATAAGGGCCAAGCCCAGAACCCAGAGAACTGACCACCCATTGGCATTGGTCCAGGGGTTCACATGGCTGCAACCCCACCTTCTAGTCCTCACCACAGTGATCTCTAGGCACAGGTGCCTGGACAGCCTGGTCACACAAAACTACCCACAGTGGTCTAGGGACACAGAGAGGAAGAAGGCCAGTGTGTGCAGTTAAGGTTCCCTAATGTGGGCTCTCTCATTTTATCCCACTGGTGGGCCCCCCTCTGCAGTTGAAGGACAACACTGGTAGATCATAAATGCTTATCTCTCTGGGTTCTGCAACATTAGGTTGTCTTTCTCTCCTAATGTGCACCAAGAATTAGGCTCCTAGGATCAAATGTTCAACTGGAGTCACTAAGCAGGGCTACAGATCCACTCCCCAGGATTCTGCCCAGCTCTGCCATTTTTGGGAATTTCCTTTTGTCTTTGGACCCCTGACAAGGCTGTTTCCTCCCATAGCCACTTACAGAAGCCTACCCCAGACCCATCATGGGAAACCTTCATATCAGGTCCACTAGAGGGGAGTTGTGGGGTGGCCCCTCATCAAAGCAGATGCTGGTAGGTAGGGGTCATATCTGTGGCCTAGTTGCTTCCTTCCCACAGACAGGCCCAGGGTGGTCTACTCTTGCAGTTTGGAATTTAAAATCAGAGGCTCCTCTGACACACAATACCCTGCAACATCACCTAACAGAGACAGAGAGGGTTTACTGCATAATTCCTCTGAAGAATCTCCCACCAAAACTCTGCATCACTCTGCCTTGACTTTGTGAATAATACTCTGTCTCTGCTAACAAGTCCTGAAATCCTTTTCTGCAATATGTCAAGAAACTACAGGGCTGGGTGAAGTCCCTTCTCCCTCCTGGGAACCTCCTGGAACCCCATCTAGTGATGAGGTTAGGATTGCATTTCAAAGCACAGAGCCTGCTCCTGGGGTGCCTACATTGTGGTGGTCTTTTGCTGGAGAAACTTACACCCCTGCTATTCTTCCTGAGACTTGTGCCAGGCTAGGAAGGAATGTGCTTAGCAGCACACTTACTGCCCTAAGCTCTACTAGAGTGGGACCTTGACTTTCTCACCAGACCAACCCCTGCTGGAAAACAGCTGACCAGATCCCACCTGAGCTTACTGCCTTAACTTCAGAGTTATTCAGTTAGAATGTTCATGGTTACCTCCATTTTTCCTTTTGTGCTTATGTGTTTGGTGGGTTTGACTGGTACATTCTTTTTTGGTTTTGCCCACGTAAATGATATCTGTTTTGTCTGAAGAGAGCCTTTTGACTCTCATGACCTGTGTACCATCACTGTAAGCTCTGGTTATCAAAGTTACTTAGGGGACTGTCTCCCAATCCACAAGATAACTCAACTGCACCCTTGAATGGGAATCTGCTTTCCTAGATGAGCTGCCTCTCTAGAAATAAAGAAAGAAAATTCACATCAGTCTGGTCACTGAAGCTCTTTATGAAGACTTGCAGGCAGGATTCTAAGTTGATACTTGTGATGCAATGGTCTCAGCTTCTTTCAGACAGTCACAGCATAATTGGGATCTGACTGTCCTTTCACAGAATTGGTGCATAGTTATCAAGTATTGTGCCTAATAGCTCAGATTCTAACATAGAAGGTTCTCTGAAAAATGGGTTAATTTAGAATTGTTAACACGTATTTGTTTTGTTTTTGTTGGTTTGGTGATGTGTTGTCTACCAGTCAGAAGACTGCATGAATCAGCACCCTGAGCAGCCACTGCAGTCATGAGGGAGGTCTGGCTCCTCTCTTGATGTCCCAGCTGGGTTCCGGGCATGGTGAGTTAGCCAGATGTCCAGTGGGCCTGATGGGTGCAAAGGTCCTTATCATGGCACTGTGTCTGTAGCTCAGTGGGGTCATTCCTACAGGACTCCCAAGGGTGGAAAGAGGCTACCATCTGACTGTGGTTCTGTCTGAGGAGCCTAACTAAGCCTACCTGCCTGAATCTGTTCCCAGCAGTCCTGGGACTGCATTGCTACCCCTTATCTGGTATCCAGAAATCCAAAATCCTTCCAAAATCTTCCCACATTGTTGGATCCATCTACCCAAGGGACACATGGTGTGCTCTGGCACACTCATCTGGAGGGCCTCAGGCCACCTTTCATCCAGTCACCTAATCAGGAATGTGTGTAGATTTCAATTGAAATGAACTACATTCTCCCTAGATCACAGTGACTGCTATATTTGGACCTGTGTACCACAAGGTAGAAGTGCTGCCTAGTACACACCTAGTCCCAATCTGTGTAGCATGAGGTGACCTGGCTTTCTTCTGGCCTGAGCTGGGCTGAGTGTCTCACTTGACTGGAAGGCTTCCCAGCCTACAGATATTGGGGCAGCGTGGGTGTACTGTGTGCAAAACTGTTGTGGTGACCATGTTCAGATGGTGTATGCAAAAGTGGAGTGCATATGTGCTGGCAGTGTGTGAGGAGTGTTTGTGCATGTGGAGAGTGCATTTGGTGTGAACATGAATGTAAAGAGTGTGTGAGGAATGAATGTCCATGTGGAGTGTGCAAGAGGATTGAGTGTGTATGTGGAGAGTGACTGAGGGGTTGCATATCCTTGTGGAATGTGCATGCAGAGTGAGTGTCTGTGGAAAATGAATGTGGAGTGAGTGTTTCTGTATTTATGAGGAATGAGTGTGAATGTGTAATGTGTATGAGAGTGTAAACATGGATTGTGCTCTAAGAGTGTGTGTCCGCATGCAGTTTGCATGAGGAGTGGTTGTGCATATGGAATGTGCATGAGTGTGTACATGTGGAGTGTGCACATGGAGTGATTGCCTATGTGGAGTATACATGAGGAGTGAGTGTTCATGTGGAGTGTGCATGAAGAGTAAATGTCCATGTGGATGGTGCATAAGGTATGAGTGTGCATGTGGAATGTGTATGAGTAGTATGTGCGCATGTGAGGTGTAAATGAGAATTGAGTGTGCATATAGAGCATTGACAAGTGAGTGTGAATGTGAGGCATGCATGAGAAACTGTGTGTGAAGATTGAGAGCCATATGGACAGTGCATGAGGAGTGAGTGTCCATGTGGAGGGGCGAGTGTGTATGTGCTGTGTGCAAGAGGAGAATGTGTGGGGGAGTATTAAGGAGTGCGCATGTTCAGTATGCATGAACAGTGAATGAGTGTGAGGGTGTCCATGAGCAATGAGCGAGCATGTTGATGTCCATGTTGGTGAGAAGAGTCCTGGGGGCTTGCAGCCTGGTGGTGCAGCATGCATCCCTGGCCACTCTCCACTCTTGTTTGTCCCAGAACTGCTCTTTTGTGCTTTGGGGTCTCTGATCATCGTCCACACTCAGTCCCTTGCTGCCTCCCTTCTGACCAAGGTCGTGGAGACCAGACCTGCAGGTGCAGGAAAGGCAGAGTTCTAGGCAGTGTTTGGCCAAATGTCCAGGTTGGGTAGGGTCATGTAGGGGAAGCTGGAAGCCTCTGGATATTTTCTGAGGTGCCAGATCAGGCAGGGTGGGTGGGGCACACTGGCCCCAGCCTGACCAAGTCAGAGACCCTGACAACACCCTCCCTACTTTTCAATGAAATCCCCTTAGGCCAAGTGGAAGGGAGTGACTTCCTAGGAAAATGTGAGGCAATCTCTGTGTGAAGTGGAAAGTTTTCTGGAAAAAATAACTGGGTCATCACAGGTTGGTAGGGAGCCTGGGCATCACTCAGACCCTCTAAGTTGTGCATTTCTTTCTTTCTCTTCCCTTCCACAGTGAATAACAGCCCCCAGATCTCACAGTCTCCAGGAGGATGCAGGTGAGGCCTGGGGAGGAGCCTACAGACATGGGAGAGTTCCCATGGCAGGGTTTCAGGCTCACCTGAAGAGAAGCACAGGGAAAGAGAAAGCAAGTCTGGCATACAGACACAAGATGCAGGAGGACAAGGTAGGTGTGGAGGGCTCTGAAAGATTCTGGGAGGTATGGACCTGTTGTAGAGTGTCCAGGCAGGAGAAGTCTGAAAGATTTTGGGATTTAGAGACGGGACATAGGGCCCAGGCAGGAGGAGACTCTGTAGTCTGGGAGGTGGAATGTAGGGCACAGGGTACAGGAAGAAAAAGGGGTCTTAAGGAATCTGGGAGGTGGGGACCTGGGGCACAGGGTCCAGGAGGTTTGTAGGAGTCTGAAGGAGTCTGGGCAGCAGGGAGGCAGCTAGCCCTCTCCTAAGCCCTACTCAAGGCTGGCAGCAAACATCTCTGCTGCAAAATAGTTAAACCAAAATCTCCTGGAAGCCAAAAAACACCTTCCACAAAAGAAGTGAAAGAAGACACTTTTAGTTGTGAATAAGCATTAAGCCAGGACAACTGAACATCGCAGCCATCTGCTTGGAGACTGCATGGGAATCTGGCTCCCTGTATTGTGCCCAGCGTCCCACCCAGCACACACACACTGTTGAGTTTCCCACATCAAAACCTGCAGCAGAAGGCCTCCAAGGCCTCTCTGTTCTGCCCCTGGATTATCTTGTGGGTTATGGTCATTAATGGACTAGCTAGGATATAGCCTATTGCAGGTTAAAGACTGTCTGCTTTCCATTGCTGTGAATCAATGCCTGAAGTGAACTGCTCACCAGGAGGAAATATTTCAGAAGTTTCACTTCGTGGATAATTGTCCCTGCAGTTCTGGCCTGTTACAGCAGAGCACATCAAGTGGGAATGTGTGGCAGAGGAGGCCTAAGTCCCTCATGGCAGCTGGGATTAAAGACCCAAGGAGTCCCAGGTCCCCAAGCTCTGGCTTCCTCCCACCAGGCCCTGCCTTCTAAGGTTTCCACCTCTCCCAACAGCACCAGAAACTGGAGACCAACTTCAACACATTGGCCTCTGGATGGACACTCCTCTGTGCTTCAGCAGGGCATAGATGGTCTCCTGAAGCAGGGTGCACAACTGCAGAGGCTCAGTTGTGATCAATGAAGAGACAAAGGGTTAACAAGTCTGTAACTATCTCTTTCTGCTATCTTGCTGCTGTTACTATTCTGCCCTCCCCACAAACCATTTTACAACCTAGATCATTAGCCCACGTTTATCATCAGTCATTAGTGGCATTGTTATTAGCCTGTATGACTCTATTTCTTGAGAATACCACCCTAGCAATTCTCTCTCCCTTTTTCTGTCTCTCTGTATCTCTGTATCTCTCTCTCTCTCTCTCTCTCTCTCTCTCTCTCTCTCTCTCTCTCTCTCTCTCCCCCCACCCCTCGCCCTTCAGGGCTTACACCTTCTTCATCTGCTGAATAAAATCTCTTTTGTAATTTCCCACAACCAGAATGGTTTTCCAGGTGCTTTAAGTCTACAGATGTGCTGGCAAGCACTGGTTTCTGACTGGATAACAGGATCAGATACCCTTCAAGCCCGAGAGAATTTGCAGCACAACGCATGTGACAGTCTTGGGGTTGGGTCATACCAGCTGAACCTCTCCCCTGTCCTATTACACTCTAAATGTGTGATGCCCAAAATTCATTTCAGAACTCAAACACAATGCAATCTTATCAGGAGGGCCTGTGGGATATTCTAGGTCAGGAGCAAAGACATTTACTGAGTGCCACATAGTAGGATCCCGTGACCTCCCTGTCCCAACCACAGTTGAGGCACAGTGGGTAGTCAAGTCTCCCTACCTGCTGTGCCTTTTTCTTAGTCTCCAATCTCAAGAAACCTGGGCATAAATCTCTGTTTTTATGAGTTAACTGGTTTAGGTTTTTTGTGTAAGTTTCAATGAACTAAGAAATCTGGCCCTGGGTATGGAATAGATGTAGAAACATGAGAAATGTGGAGGTGGGTTTGGAGCTGAGTGGAGGGTAGGGACCCAAGGATGTCTGTAGTGCATGTTGGAGAAAGTGCGTTTTCATACACAGACCTTTGCTAAGAAAATTTGAGTACAACAGTGCAGGGACTCTGAAGGCTGGGGCAGGAGGATCGCCAGTTCAAGACCAGCATCAGCAAATTAGCAAGGCTATCTCTCAAAATGAAAAATAAACAGGGCTATGTGGTGGAGCTTCCTGGATTCAGACTCTCATGCCAAAAGAAATGGTGACCAGGAAAGAGAAAGGAAAGAATCAACGATAGGTATTAACGTATCTCAAGATGGACAACTCAGGGTGTGACAGTTACTGGGACTTGATACCAGGTTTTCAGACAAAAAGAGAGATTGCATGCATTCTTCAATACTGTCAGGATTAGGGAATCTGTAACCAAGGGACAGATGGAGTCTATGGGTCAAAATTGACTGGCATGGTGTAGACATGAAGTGTCCACCAACCTTACCTGTGGGACCATGTAGGACCTTCAGAGGTGAAGTGATGAGATTACAGTAGCTCAGACCTAATTAGGGTACTAAACCATTTGATAGATTAATAAATAAATGGACTGCTAGGTGGTCACTGAAGGCAGGGCTGTGTCTGGAGGGAGTAGGTCAGAGGAGCAAAGAACTTGGGGAATACAGTTCCTCCCCTTGGCCAGTAACTCTCATCTCCCAAATCACTGACTTCACTGAGCTGAGCAGCTTTCCTTAGCTGACCATGAACATCAGTGACTATGCTTTCACCTTGTGCTCAGAAAAATAGTGTTGGCCAGCTATGGTCTGAACCTCTGAAACCCAGAGACAAATAAACCTGTCCTCATCTACATTGTTCACAGGCATTTTGATCAGAGTAGTCAGAAGCTGACTAGCACAATGACCAGGAAACCCCAGAAATGAGAGGGACTCTGACTATCTGACCCACCAGGAGTCTTACCATAAGGAGTTCAGGGTGACAAGATGTCACTTGGGACTCCATCAAATCACCAGGCTCATCAGACATTGAGGGTGGGTTTCTTCTGAATGGATGTAGCAGAGCCTATGCTGAAAGCATACTACAGGAAATCCACAGCTGGGCACAGGAGAAGGTTCTGTGGTCTGACCACAGTGCACCCTGGTCACCCTCAGGTGGATTCTGTCCACATTCAGAAAGAAAAGATTTGCAGAAAGCCTCAGCCTGCTGCAGGTCACCTCTGACTTCAGGATAGGTTATTAGGGGACCAGTTTGGCAGTCATGAGACTGGAGTGAGGAAAGGGACTAGATATAGGAGGAAATGCCAGCCTTCCTACACGACAGCCAGGAACTGAACCAACTGCTCTGCCCCAGGTCTTCATGGCAGGCATAAGCTGGGCAAAAAGAGAGACTTGTTGACTGAAGACATGTCTGAGCATGATGCTAAGGGTGGGCTTGGCACAGCTGAATGCTTCTCATAAACCAGTAGAGGACAGTTACAGGGGATAGAATTTTACCCACAAGCAAGCATACCCTAAAAATTTGGAAAGTTCTCTCTTCATCAGATTTAGAGTAATCTTGGGAGAGGAGAACAATGTGGTTGACCATTCCTTAAGGACCTGAGGACAGAGGATCATGAAATGACACAAAGGTGGCCCCAACATCCTGGAGAGAGGTAGGCTTCCCCTCCCACCACAGGCCTGGAGGACAGTGAGCCCAGTCAGGTGCTGCTACCAGACCCCCTCACCAGGTGATTCCACCCACTCTCATTCCTTGGCTCTATGCATAACTGGTCACCCCAACTGGTAATGCACAGGCAGAGAACCACTGTGGGCAAGACCACCACAGAACCCCATGAGCTGAACCACAGGAGAAGAGCTGTCCCTCACTAGCCAAACCAGCACTGACACTGTTGTCCAATTCCAGCCTGGATTGGAACTTCTCATGGCTTATGCAGAGAGGCACTTCAGAACACCCATAGTGCATGGCTCAGGCACAGAGCAAATTTGCTAGGGCTACCACCTCTGCCAGTACTGAACAGAACACTGACACCCACCAATTCTTGAAGACAGTTTATCCCTGAAGGCTTATGGGTGGAGCATCAAGCCAAACATTGTATGTCTTTTTTTTTGTTTTGTTTTTGTTATCAGAGATAATACCCAAATGTGCTTTTCCACTTAACTGCATCCTCAGCCCTTTGTATGATTTTATTTTCAGACAGGGTGTCACTAACTTGACAGAGCTTACCTCACACTTGCAATTCTCATACCTCAACCTCCTAACTCACTAAAATTGCAGATGTACACTACCCTGCCCAGCAGAAAGGATTATTCTCTACCTTCATCCCCAATGCTCTGATGGGTTTTGAACTTGCAAAAAATGCCTTCCTGCTTTCCTACTTCCCCCTCTGAGTAGAAATGACTGCCAGGGTGTTTCCCCACTAACTTTGGAAGCACAGACTTGATGGGACCCTGCACTCACATAGTGAGACCAGGCAGACTCAGTATGAATGTTGCTTGACCTCAACCTGCTGTGATGGACATGTTCACCTGAGACTCAGAACTTAATTGCAAAGGTGAACTTTTGGTGCTCATCGAAGGGAATGAATGCATTCAACATGTCTTAGAAGGATGTGTGTTTTGGGAGTAACCGTGTGGCCATAATGCTTGTTAACCTTCTCCCATGTTTAATGTCAAACTCCAAGGATCATTGAAGTGGATTATGTCAGTGGACAGAGACCCTCTGTGCGGCATTGGTGCTCTCATGAAACAGGCCTACGGAACACAGACTCTGCCATATGAAAAACAGCAGAATGGTTCTCTAGGACACAGAATGTGGCTCTTTCTAGATAAAAACACTGCCAGTACCATGATCTTGGATTATGGTCTTGCAGAACTGACACGAAGTTCAGGGGCCTGCAGGTCAGTCCTGCATTTCTGCAAGGAAGTGCCCAAGACAGCTGACTATATTGAGAAGAGCTAATTTCCCTCATGTTTAGGATATATAAGTCATGGAATCTGCCTCAGTCCAATTCTGGTGAGGCCCTCATGATCTGCCCATGGGGGCCACAACAACAGGGTATGTGGAGCAAGCAATCCATCCACAAATGGTGCAGGCAGACTCTGGACTCTCTATCAACTCACCCTGAGGAATACCCAAAGACCTAGGACACCCTCTTCATGGGGTCACTAAGCCTAGCTCCAAATATACCCCATCTCCACATGGTGATATCCAGCAGAGCAAGCCTTCAGTCACAGGAGACACTTGTGGGACCACATGTGCTCATTCCCTTCCTTTCCTTCCAGGGAGCCAGCGCCAGTAAAAATGGGCTTTTCCTTTCTGATGGACAGAAAATGTTCCAAGAAATAAGTCCCCAATGCACCCCTTCTGCACTCTATTGGACACAGAAAACAGAAATGTCCTCAGTTCTCTTTGCTTCATACAAATATTCCTGTGGTTTAACTTGGAACCAGGTTTAGGGCAGCCTGCTTCCAGCATGTTCTTCTATGTCTCCAGAGTTCAGAAACTACCCACAACATATTATTCTCCATCACTCTCCCTCCAGACCTTACAGACAGTTCTACTCTTCTGTGCCTGTCCATATGGCTACCAGGGACTTCTTTCTGACCAGCATTCAGGTCTTGAGCCATGAAAGACTCCTTTGTCACCACAGGATTCCTCTTGTCCCAGTGCCACTCTCTGCTGAACCACTGGCACAAAGGGCATCCCTAGCAGGAGATCACACACTGGAGTCATTTGAGTGTCTGGCCCTTCTACAACAACCAGTGCTCAAAGCAGCATCTTCTCTCCTTCCTGAGAACCCCTTTGCATTGCCAGGCTCTGGTGAGGGTTCTCAAGGGCATATGCATCCACCAGGCCTACCCAAGGCCTGGGCTCCCTTCCTCAACTATCATAGGTCCTTAAGATTCCCCTAGGCCCACCAGAGTTCTTCACCCACCTGTGAGCTCAGCATTCTCTTTGTTTGGCAGCACTGCATCCAATTCAACTCCAGAAAATTCTTCACAGGATTTACTTTTATTTAATTTATTTGATTAATTAATCTGTACTGAAATCAAACTCAGGAATCTCTAGTGCTGAGTGACAGCCCTATTTTTATTTTATTTTGGCACAAGTTCCTGACATTGCAGAGGCTACACTGAAATTTGCATCCTCCTGCATCAGCCTCCCTGGGTTCAGGGAATACAGGACTGTGCCACCTGCACAGTGATGGCTTTTTAAAAAATTCTCAGTCTCTTATACTGAATTAGAGGTCACAGCTTTGTCAAACAAGTAGGTCTTTTCAAATCCTCTTTTATAACATTTCAAATTATATTCAATAAACTTCAGTAAAAATAAAGCCACTACTTGCATTGGCAAAACCACCCAGACCAGTGACGTTTTCTTCCTAAAACATCAAGTGTGGGCACAGACAGAGGGACTTGCATGTTAATGACTCCACTTGGAAGGCTGTGGAGGTTGTCTGTATGCCCACTAGTCTTCAATAGGCTGGGGCAAGAGGCATATTACAGTCATCAAGGGATGCAGACAGGGTGACCTCCTCCTGGCTATACCTTTCATCAAAGGCCTAGGGAGGCTGAGAAAAGAGGATCCCAAGTTCAGGCCAGTCATATTCTAGATGAAATACTGTTAGTGTTTGTGAATTTTATACAGTGCTTATCTTTTAGGATACAAATGGATAATTAATAAAAGTCTAATTGAAACATCATTGATCATGGAGTATAACTCTTTAATCTGAGTAATGAATATATGGGACTTTAGTATATTACCTGACAGAATTTTATGTATATTTAAAGTTTTTTCTTGATAATTTGAAATTTGATCACAACTTCTGTTTTTATTTTTATTTTTTTTTCTTTTTAAGGGTTTCCTTAAAAGGTCAGTGTTTTCTAACCCTGATAATTTGCAACATATTTCTTTTCAATTTTCCATTTAAAAGAGGTGATACATTCAAGGAAATTCAAGTCTAAACTTTCCAAAATCTTTTTTTTTTTTTTGGTGGGGTAAATTGAACCCAGGTTTCACACATACTTGATAAGTGCTCTACCACTGATCTGTTCCTCAGAATATGATTTATTATGAAACAGGATGTTGATAAGTTTCCTACACTTGCCTCAAACTTGTGATGCTCCTTCCTCCACCTTATGAGTGGCTGGGATCAAAGATGTGTGTAACAATGCCTGGTCCAATTTGCTCCATACCCCTATGAATCTACTGCTTCTTAACACTTTTATGCAAAAGAAACAACACCTGTAAATATAACAACCTTGTAGACACACACCTGAGGAAACCACTTGAGCAAAGACAGAGGCCATGGGAAGGTGGGATAAGAATGAGCAAAAGATATCTTCATATGGCCCCAGTAGAGTGGGAGGAGGCTCAGACTAATTTTCAGTCAAGTAGGGGTTTGATTACACCAGTGGATGTGTGGTCTGTGAATACTCATCACCCCAGTAACTTTTAGTGAGGGCAGCACAGCTCAGGAGAGAATAAATCCACCAAAAATCAAATCTCAGTTCAACCATGACTGGATGTGGTCTTGATTTGTGTTAGAATTTACACACTCAATGTTCCATCTAATGGGCACTATCGAGTTCTAAATAGCACATGTGGAATATCAGGAAAATGTTCCCTGAGTAGGTCTTGCTGTGTGATTCTTGCATGTCTTCAAGGGAATCTTGAACCAGGACTGGCCTTTTGCTCACCCCTGTGAATGTGGCCCTCAGAGTGGTCTATGGTCATGGTTGATGGTCATAACTTGTACCCATGGTCAATGGACTGGGTCATTGCAGCCTGCGAGGACTGCTGTGCACATATATCAGATATGCTTGATAGATGTCTGGGTTCATCATTGGGAGCCTAAGTTTTAGCAACCCTGGGTTTTGTGTAGCATGATACCTCTATGAGACTCTCAATAAAAACCTCAGACCCAGACACTTGGCCCATTTTCTCTGGGCACCAAAATTCTACATATGTGCACAGAGTTTCTTGCTGGAGAGAATGACTTGGGTGTCCACAAATGGGGAAATAATCAGGAGCCCATACCTGACTTCTCAGGATTCCTCCTGAGATTTATCTTTTCCACATGCTCTTGATCTGTTTTATTCCCTTCTAGTAAAATGCATCCATAAGTATAAAATTTAGTTATCCTCGAGAAGACTATGCCAGAAACACCTGCTGAGAAGTGGGAGACAATGTCCCTGTTCTTGCCACCATAATGTGGATAGAGCTCAGCTGATTACCTCAGAGGATGCCAGAAAGGACAAGAATGGTATAGAGGCAGAGAGGGAAAGGCATATATATTTGGTTGCTGTCATGGGAAGCAGTGAGTCCAGTTAAAAAAAGCCATCGGTACCAGGAGCGGGAGGATCAATGGTCCAATCTAAGTGGTGGCCTGTGTCCAGGGCCTGGGGAGTAGAGGAAGAATATGCCCCACCAAGGCCAGCTCCAAAGGCCTGTGCAGGTTGTAGACCGGATTGTGACTTGGGGTCACTGCCTTTGTCATCCTTGACTTTCCCCTGCCGAACCTGGACAGGGTCAATGCCATGGCCAGACACCTTCTCTAAGTGCCCATGACCTGGCTCACCATGAGCTCTGGTCAGGAACTGAATCCAGGTGCAAGAAGGAGAAATAAAGCATACACAAACCATCACTCCAGCTTTCTTTTTGGTATTGTTCCTTCCTCCATCAGTTGACTGCCACAGATGTGCAACATGGTGGAGTTTTTATTACACACTTGCACATGCACAGAGTGCAGAATGTTCTGTTGCCAGTGTCACTCCCTAGCACACTCCCACTGCTTGTTGCCTCTCTCTACTGATCTCCCTTTGGTTTCATAATATCCCCACATTTCTTCCCCTATTTCCCCTCTGGCTTTTGGATGTGGGAGAGAACATGAGCCTTAAACTTCTGAGTTTGTTTTATTTCACTTAACATAATGTTCTCATCTTCCAGCCATTTTCTTGAAAGTGATGTGACTTCATTTTCTTAATGACTGAATAAATCTGAATTATGTCTACATACCACATTTTCTCTCTCTTCATTCATTTGTGGACAGACCTAGGCTTGTTCCAAAATGTGGGTATGCTGAATTGTGCTCCTATAATATAGGAATGTGTGTATTTTTACAGTATGCTGACTTTAATTTTGAGGATGAATCCTGAAGCATTTATAGCTGGATCATATGGTGGTTCCATGCCCAGTCTTTTGTGAAATATCCACAGTGATTGTGCTAATTTACGTTCCCATCAAGTCTATAGAATTGTCCTATTACTCCACAGCCTCTCCAACCTATGTACCTGTTGCATTGCTTTCTTTTTCACTTGAAGGGGTATACCAGCAATTGAACTCAGAAACACTTGACCAGTGAGCTCATCACCAGCCTTATACTTTTCTTTATTTAGAGACAGGGTATCACTGAGTTGCTTAGACCCTCCAGCTGCTGGGATTGCAGGCATGCATCACAGCGATCACCTAACTGTTTGTATTCTTGTTTAATGCATTTCTAAATGGAGCAAGAAGGAATTTCAGTTTTGTTATGATTTGCATTTCCTATTTAATAATGATTTTTCAATATTTTTCATATATTTAACAGATGTCAGTATTTCTTCTTCTGAGAAGTGTTTAATTCATTTACTCAGTTACTAATGGCTAATTTTGGATTTGTGGTCTTAAAATCTTAGTTGCCTTATACAGGCTAGATATTACTTTTCTGTCCAAAAAGTAGATAGCAAAGATTTTCTCCTATCTCTCATGTTCTTTCTCAATTATTCTTTGTTGTGCAGAAGGTATTCAACTTGAAGCCATTCCATTTATTAACTCTTCACATTATTTTCTGCATTTTAAGGGGTCCCACTAAGAAAGATGTGTCTGTGCCTTAAAGTTGGAGTGTTGACCCTGTTTCCTTGTAGGAGTTGCATAACTTCTGGTCTAATTCCGAGGTGTTTGATCAATTTTGAGTTGATTCTGGTGCAGGGTGAGAGATACAGGTGTAGACTCATTTTTCTACTGTGAATAACCAGTTTCCCAGCACCACTGGTTAGAAAGGTGGACTTTCCTCCAATTTCTGTTTTTGGCACCTGTGTCAAGGATCACATGACTGTTGATGTCTGTTTGTTTGTTTTTTTTTTTTTTTCTGTGTCTTATATTCTGGGTCATTGGTGTGGGTGCCTGTTTTTAGGCCATTACCCAGTAGATTTATTACATAGGGCTGTAGTATAATTTGAATCAGATATGGTGGTGCCTCCAGCATTGCTTTGTCCATTTGTATTTTGTTTGACTTTCAGGCTGTTTATTTTTCCAAATTAAACTTAGGACCTTTTTTTTTAGTTGTGTGGAGAATGTCATTGTTATTTTGAAGTGAAATGACATGAAAGTATATATTGTTTTTGTAATATGACCATATTAACAATATCAATTATGCCTGTCTGAACATGCAAGACCTTTCCATCTTCTTGGATCTGTTTCAATTTCTTTTCTCAATGTTCTATAGCCTTAAATTTAAAGATCTTTTATATTTTCAGTTTGAATCAGTCCCAGTTATTTCCTCTTTCTTACTTTTCCTTTCTTTCTTTCCTTTCTTCTTTCTTTCTTTAATTCTTTCTATATTCTTTCTTTCTTTCTTTCTTTCTTTTATTGAATGAACTGTGGATGTCACCATTTTTCTACTTTCTTTATCAGCAGATTCATTGTTGGTAGACAGAAAAGCTGTTAATTTTTGTATGTTGATTTTGGAAATGGATCCTATGCTGAACTTTCTCATCTTAGCTCCAGCAGTCTTTGGAAAGCAGTGGTAATTTAATGTCTTTCTTGTATATTTTTATTCCTTTTCTTTCCTTCTCTTGCCTACTTGTTCTGGATAGAATTTCTAACACTATATTTAAATAGAGTGATGAGAGTTAAAATCTTTGTCCTGTTCTGAATTTGAAAGAAAATCTTTCAGTTATTTTTCCCATTTACTATGAGTTGGGGTTTGAATTAGTTGAATATAGCATTTATGATATTGACAGAGGTTTCATTGTGCCTAGGTTTTTATGGTTTTTATCATAAATTGATGCTGAGATTTGTTGAAGTGCTTCTTTGCATATTTTGAGGTGAATATGTGAATTTTGTTCTTAATTCTATTTATTTGATGAATTGCATTTATTGATTTTTTTATGCTAAAACATCTTGGCAACCTTGGGATCCAACCAGCTTGGTAATGGTATACAGTATTCTTAATATGCTGTTAAATGTGTTTTGCTAATACTTTAGTAAGGATTTTTGCATCTAACTTTATTAGGGATATGGTTCCATGGTTTTCCTTCCTTGATGTTTTCTTATTTGATTTGGGTATGAGTGTGGCATTGGCTGCATAGGCTAGCAAGGGTCTCCCAACCCTTGCTAGTTAAGGAAATAATTTGAGGAACATAGTTAATAGTTCTTCAAAGCTCTGGTAGAATTCATGTGAGACTCCTTCTGGCCCTGCATTTTCTTTTCTTGAATGTCCTCTCATTACTTCTACTATCATATTGCAAGTTGGTTGTGTCCTCAGATTTATTTTGCTTCTTGATCCAATCCTGGCAGGTTTTATGTGTCTAGAAAAGTTTCTATTTCTCCTAGGTTTGCCAGGGTTTTGGAGTATAAGTTTTCAAAAAATCCCCAATGATCCTCTGGTTTCTGTGATTTTTTTGGTGATTTCTCTTTTTCTATCTCTACTTTTATTGACATTGATCTTCTCTCATTTTCTTTTGGTTAGATTGTTTAAGGGATTATCAATTCTATTTCAACAAAAAAAATCACCTTTTTGTTTTATCAATTTTTAATTTTTTTATTCTCAATTTGATTGATTTTGGTTTGATATTAATTATTTATTTCCTTCTCTTGGTTTTGGATTGGTTTGTTTTTGTTTTTCAAGGACCTTGAAATGTAAGATCCACTAATTTACATAAAACTTTTTTTGATTTCTTATGTAGACACTTAGGGCTATAAATTTTCCTTTTGGAACTGCCCCTGCAGTGTATCACAGAGGTACTGATATGTTCTGTAAGTAGTCAAGAATTTTTAAATTTCTTCATTGATTTCTTATATCACCCATTTATTACTGTAAAGTGTGTTCCAATGTATTTGCTCATGTTAAGTTCTAATTTCATACCACTATGATTTGATAACATGCAAGATATTATGTCAGTATTTTTATATTTCCTAAACATTGCCTTGTGACCTAAAATACAGTCTATTTTGGACAAGTTTCCATAAGTTTCTGAGAAAAAAGTATATTCAGCTGTTGTTGAATAAAATATTCTATAGATTTATGTTAAATCCATTTGATTAATAATATTTTTCAGGTTCAAAGAGTCTTTGCTGTATTATTCTGGATGACCTACCTATTGGTGAGAGAAGTGTAGTGAAATCACCCAGTGGTATTGTACTGTCAGGTTCTGATTCAAGCAGTGTCTCTTTTAAATAATTAGTTGCACCCGTGTGAGCCATAAACATTTCTTATCATTACATCTGTTTCCTGAATTTTTCCCTGTATTGCATGAACTGATCTTCCATGACTCCTCTGTTTGATTTTGCTTTGAAATCGCTTGTCAGATTCAACAGTAGTTACTCTTCCTTATTTGGGGTTCTCTTCATATGCTATAAATTTCCATCCTTTCATTTTCAGCCAGGGACTCAATGCCTGTAAAGTGCATTTCTTGCAAACAATATATATTTAGATCTTATTTTCTAGTGCATTCTGCTAGCATGTGTCTTTTAATTGAATGGTTGAGACTATTTACCTTCCAAGGTATAGTAAAAAGAGGTGTGTTAATTCCTACCATTTTGATTTATTTCTAATGTTTAATTTCTTTCTGTTTCTCATTTGCTCAACTACTCTTTGAATATTATTTTTTATTCATGGGATGTGGAGAGGATGCCAGTGTCACCTGACCTGTTGGGCATAGGGTTACTTTGGATTCACCTGCACCTGTCCAGCACACATAGTCCTGTACATGTAGCAGTAGACAATGTGCAGTGTTTGAGGTTGTGTCCCTCTCACCCAAGGTTCTAAAGCCAGATCAGTGACAGATATCCTTGGTGGGCTCCTGTATTCACAACTGAGTCTAAGCCCCTTGAAACATAATGTCCACAATTGCTGCCGATTGTTAGTCTCAGTCTCCTAGAGAGTCCTGGCTTATCCCAGAATAGGCCATGATGCCACTGGCTGAGCCCTCAAGTCCTAGACACTCCCTATGAGCCCACAGGCTTATGATAAATAAAGCCACAACATTCTGTATAAGATGCTGACCCCTACTCTGAACTCAGTGCAGGGTCACAGGCTTCTGGGATCTTGTACTTGGTTGAAGACTAACCAAGGACCACTTCAGACCCAGGACAGAGGAAATTAAGCATTACAGGCTGTTTCTGACCTGGGCATGGTTTCTGACTCCCTGCTGGGGCTAGATTTGATGGAGCTGTGCCCCAGACTGGGTACAATGGGAAGTCATCTGGGAGAATCTGTTCTCACATGCCCAGGAAGTCCTTTCTCCTAGGAGGTGAGTTCAGCAGATATCAGTACACAAGTGAGCCCACCCCTCCTCACCAAACAGCTTCACCCACATGACTGAAGCCAGAAACCTTAATATAAGCACCTGGCATTCACAGTCTGTGTGCTAGGGGTGGCTTTCTGCTTTCACTACCTATGGGCACACTGGACACATGTGATAGTATTTCTCACCCCTGAAGTGCCCTGCTAGTTGGTGCTCATCACCAGAGAATCCCCCAGCTCTTGGGGAGAAGAGGAATGCATACTGGGAGAAGACTGAGCTGGGCACTCATCACTCCCCAGGCACTGAACATTGGAAAGTCCCTTTAACCCAAGAAGTTTCCATTTCCGTGAACATAAAAATGCAAATGACATTTTGAATTCATCACAAGGGACCTATCACAAGGGATATATTTCTTGCTCAATTTAAATTTTTATAGAGGTTCCACCTCTAGGATGACGGGACAGAGGCAAACTTGAGTCCTGTCCTTGGTTGAGGAACAACTGGGTTTGAGAGGTAGTTGGGGATTCCAATCTTCACAGACTAGGTCCCCAGCATGGGTGGGGCTAAGGACCTTGTTGCAAAAGAGCCCAATATTGCTTGGAAGGACATGCTGGTAAGTGCTCAGTGTCAGCAGGATCCCAAACTAGACCCAGGGTTGCAGCAAGTAGAGAGGCTGTGCATCCTTTTGTCTCCAAGAGGAGGAAGAGGGGAGGTGTGCTGAGGTAGAACAGTGAGAAGCTAGGGAACACCAGGGAGGATTGGGGGCATCCACAACTCCCTCCCTGGCCTGCTGTTCAGGGCAGTGCCTGTGGAATCCTCACTGGGGAGATCAAGGCAGGAGATGTCTGGGTCTTCACATCTCTGAGGAGAGAGCCAGTTACATGACCTGCTGGGTGGTAGCCACGGTGGAATAAAGAATGGATGATACTGAGAGTGGACAAGCTGACTCAGGCATTGCCACACCTGCATAGGAGAAAAGGGGAGAAATCAGGCTTTCTCTGAAGGTGCCTCTCAACATGGTGAGGCCCAGCCCTTACTTTTCTTATACCAGAGTCTTTGGATCCAGTGTGTAATGGAGTCCTAACAATTTAGATTCTGGTGGGGTTGGGTGGGTCCATCATGGTGTGGAGGGAATATCAGTGATGTGTGTGCAAAATCTTCTGACTCTGAAGCCACTAGCTCATCCCCATAGCAATTAGGATGCATCCATCCCCATGTGGGTGACTAACTTCCCCAGACACTGGAAGGTGTGGTGATACTTGATGGTATCTATCCCACCTCACCCCAATTCCCCCAAGTGCTGGCCACACAGCACTGGTATCCACCCAGTATCCTGCTCACCTGAGGTGGTGTCATAGCCCATGTTCTCTGAGGCTGCTCTGTGCTTGAGTATTAGAATGCCAGTCAAGAGGTGCACTGGTTTGGACTCCCAGAAGCTCCTGGTTCAACTGGCTTGGTAACATCATCTACAACCAGTACCACCTTTCAGTGTGGCCCCTGGAGGCTAAAGGGGCACACTCTCACCTGGTGAGAAGTGGAAGCACCCTGGACATCGACCATGACCTTGCTCACTCTGATTAGTGTCCTGGAAGTCCCACATGTGTGTCCATTCTCTGCTGGAACCCTTGTTGGAATTGTGATAGTGTCACACCAAGTCCACAAAGCATATTGGCCACCAGGGGATCCTGGCTCCAGCCTCCTAGTCCTGCACTCTGGAGCATGTCTTCACCTGAACCCTACCATTATCTACTGAGGCAGTAACCCAGATGGTGAGGGTCAGCACTCTAGGTGGTACTGAGTCTTTCAGGACTGTTGCAGAGACCTGTGTTGCAATAGGAGGCTCTGGAGTTAGCCAGGTTCCTGTAGACTCCAGTGCATGTTAAAGCAAGGACTTCATGACAAGCACTTGCTCTCCTGGGGGACCTGAAAGAGAAAAGACAGACAGTTGCTTATTTCGACCTGTGGGATTTACTCCCACACTCTCAGAAAACTCTAGTCACCTGACAGTCTGCCTGATGCTTCCTTTTCAATCTCCCACTCCAAGGGGAAGTGCAGCAGGGGTGACCAGTGCCAGGATCCATAGTGTGACCAAAGCTAGGATGCAGATTGTGACCATGATAAGGATACAGAATGTGACCAGGGCCAGGGACAAGAATGTGACCAATGCCAGGGACACAGTATAACCACAGTAAAGGTCCAGATTGTGACCAAGGTCAAGGTCCAGAGTGTGACCAAGGCCAGGGCCCAGTATGTGACCAGGGTTGAGTCCAGCATGTGAGCCATATGACAGCCTAGAATATGACCAAGGTCAGGACACAGAGTGTGACTAGGGATAGGGCACAGATTGTGATCAGGGTAACAGAGTTTGACCATTATCAGTGTATAGAGTGTTACAAGGGTCAGAGTCCAATGTGTGACCATGGCCAGTATGCTGAGTGTGACCAGTACCAGGACAAATGTTGACAAGGATCATGCCCCAGAATTTAACCAAGGTACAGGCCCAGTGTGTGATCAGGACATGGCCCAGTTGTGATCAGGTCAAGGCCCAGTGTTTGAAAAGGTCAGAACCCAAACAGGGTTAAGTGTTACACCAGACATGACCCAGTTGTAACCAGATCAGGGCCCACCTGTGTGCACCACCAAGGCTTCATACTGCTAACCTTTTTTCCCCACCTTCCTTTCTGAGTAGCTTGTGCCCTTGGGAGCAATCTGAGTTTAGCATTTCCCAGGTGGTATGTGGAGTTGAGAGAATATCCACTGTCCTCTGAGGCTCTCTGGAAGGAAGCAGCCCTGCTGTTTTCATCTTGCAGTGTGGATACAGGGCCATAGCAGTCACAGTGTTTGGTGAGCAGTTATGGCCTAACTCAGTGCCCAGAGTGGAAATGGGCATCTTCGTGGGCCCAACCTGCTGCTTGAGGGCCTGGTGCCAGATGCAACTTTCACCCTTTATCATATGTACTCACAGTCCAGGAAGGCAGGTTCCCACTTTCTCAAGTACTCAGGAAATACCACACAAAAGCCTGGCAAGACAATGCAGGAGCAATTGATTACCTGATGCCAAGCATCCTTGAAACCTCAGTCCTAGGCTTGGGATGTGTGTCTGGGTTCAGGGACCAAAGCTTCCCACTCTACAGTCATCTATCCACAGGCATGTACCCCGCTGTTTGGAGGAACCTACCTACCAAGCCCTCCAACTGGTCCTGGGCATCCACATACCTGCCCACCTAGCAAACAGACTGCTGATGGTTCTGCAAGCCCACCAATCACTGTCGCAGCAACCCAATCCTCTCTCTCCAGGTCAGGAAACTGAGGCCCTGAGCAAGACCACCTCTGTGCCCTGCTCCTCCCTTGGCCAGCAGATGCTTGTCATTCTGGGGATATGTCCACCTAGGTCAATGCAGAACCTCAGCATGACAGCCATAGTCCCCAGATGCCCTGGCCACATAAGCTCAGCTGGCCCTGCAAGCTGGAACAAATGTATCAACCAAAGCAGCCTTATCAACTGTGGTCCAGACAGGAAGGTGGGTGGGTTTGTATAGTAGATGTCTGCCCTTCCTGAGGTCAGCTGATTTTCACAGGGCCCCCAGGACTGGTATGTGGGTCTAGGGTGCCAGCTCACTCCTGACTACAATATTTATGGTCAAAATTGTGGACATATAATGAACACTTCTGGAGTTTACCTGGATTCCACAGACTCTGAGGAGACCTGAGCCATAGACTCAGGAGCAAGGGTTCAGGACCTTAGGGGATGCCACACTGTTAATCACTACTGGTCATATCCTGTCCAACTCAGGAGACCAGAGGAAAAAGGCGGGTAGTGGGCTCCTAAATATAGAGGCTGTCAGCAAACCTACCCTGCCTCTCCAGGAACCCCCATTCCATTTGGGTTCGCTGAGAATGAATTCCACAGCACTGTTTTACTCTTGAGCAGTTCTACACTTCTGGGTCCTGCCCAGACTCTTCAGGCTGACTGGGACCTGAGGTGCATTCTGCTTGGTGTCAGAGGGCTGTGAAGAAGTTCCTGTCTAGACTACTAAAGTGTTTTTCTTCCTTTCATTTAGGGTTCCATCTGGATCTCACAATGACTAGCCAGGAGTCCTCAGTTCTAGGTGTACACACCTTACCAAGTACCCCATAGATCCAGACCCTGCCCTAGGCCATGCAACTGACAAAGTTGTGTGGTCCGGTGTAACTCAAGTACTCAGCCCCTGCAAAATATTGCAGGGCTATTTCCCCTGGCCAGTGAGAGACTGATGATTAGTCCAGGAACATAGTGGGAAAAAGGAGTGAGGAGCATCCTTGGCTTGGGTGCTGGTACAAAAGTCCCTGGAAGGGATTTAGTTTCCACCAACCCTGTGTGACCTGACCAGGTAATGGTCCTGTCAATCAAATCAATATTCCAGGTACAGAGTGTGGAAATTTGGTCTTTCTTCCCAACTACCAGGATTTCCCATTGTAGTAATGGCCCCATTTCATGGGAAACCAAACCAAGGACCTGGGAAACATGACAAGCCAGGTCACTCCCAGGTTGAGACCTGCTGTCAAATCAGGGCACTTAATCCTCAAGTTTCTGAAAATAGAGACTTTGTGTTGTGGGTTCACACATGCTTTGTGTAGAGATAATCACCACCATCCTGAAAAACAGCTGTAATAGGAACACTGGTGGACTTAGACCCCAACCCAGTCTGACATGTGCTGATGGACTCATAAAGTCTCTTGGAATCAGCCTTGGAGAGCCCCATATAATGGAAACTTGACCTTGGCCAGCAGGCAAGCTTAGTGGTGATCAGATGACCAGACCAGCTCCCAGCACTACGCTGTCTCCCTGAGTCCTTCCAGTATCCCAAGAGGAGGACTGGCACACTGCCTTTCCAGAAAGGGAACTGAAAACACCTTTTTATATGTATGGACTGTGGGAAAAACTGCGGGTCTGCCAGGAGGAGCAGCACACTCCTGTAAGGGAGTACATACAAGAGTTGGACTCATCATGGTGATCAGTCCACAAGTTCTACTTGTTGTCTGTGTTGTGACTTAGCTTCACGCCAGGTCACCTGCATAGTACAGCAGCAGCTCCCAATTGTAAAACATAAAATAGGCCCAGAGACATCCTGGTTTTTATCATGGGGACCTGGAATACATCACCTGTCACCACAAGGGGACAGTGCAAATGGGTGAAAGTTAGGGTTTTGATGAGCAGAGGTCATCCAAGAGGCCCAGGGTCCCTGATGTCATCACAGGTTCTTAGCAGATAGAAGCAAGAAACCAGGGGTCAGAGACAGACCAGTTAACTGCTGTTTGCCCAAAGATTGGCCTTCCCACACCTGTGTCTTCAGGCTGTTGAGAACAGGAAGCCCACACCAAGGAGAGATGCTCAGGTCTCTTTTTCAGTACATCAACTTAGCCCCCAAATTTCTCCCACGCATAAGCACACCTCCACACTTTGCTGCTGGATTTGCTCACAGCAGCTGTGATGTGGCAGAGCCCTCTTGCTTTTGTCTCTGTGCCTCTGCACTTTTCTTTATTGCAGACCCATGCCCTCAGTCACACTGGTGCAGACTACCATACCCCATCCAGGGCATAGGGTCCTCCCATTGTTCTACATGCTCGGGATCCTGGTTTCTTGATCATGATGCAGAGATGTAAACCCAGATCCAGAGTTCCTGGTTCTACCCAGCTCTGCCACTTATTCGCTGTGAAAATTTGAGTTGGTTTTTTAACTTCCCTGTGACTCAATGTACTTATGTGTAAGTGGGGTCTCATCAGAGCACAGCAACTACTTCCTAGGGTTTGGGAAGTATGGCTGATGCACACAAATCCTCATAGGGTGTCACTGTCCCATGGAGTACCCTGGACAGTATGCAGTTCTAGAATCACAGCATTGCCATCTCCAAAATTCTGATGGAGATGGTCTGCTGCAGACTGACTGTGCAGGGGTGCAAGTGTATTTCTGGACCAACATTGCCCAGTCAGTGCAGGATGGTTGCTGTGACCCTGTGTGGCACATTGTTTGACAGTACTGTGATGAGCACAGCCACTCTACAGGTCACCTGAGGCTTCAGGCCCACCAAAGCCATCTCCCTGGAGGGGTGTCTGCACCATGCCACACCAGATCCTACAACCTTGCATGACCAGCAGCATCCAATGGTTCATGGAGCTTCTTCACATGCACCTCTGACTCTGAGTAATTCTATCTACTTGGGAGGAATTGCCTCTCAAATTCCAGGGCAGGACTTCAGGTCAGATGCCCCAGGAAACCTTCCTTTTCCTCTGGTTCCTTGCCATTCTTCCCTTGCCACTGCTGAGCACAGGCCCAGAGGACTATGGATCCAGGTAGTGCCATAAGAAACAACATACCCGAGACTGCTGAAGGGGCATCAAGCAGTGGGGCTGTCCATGTGGCTGGGGACACACCCTCTCTCTGGAGGTGAGGCATGAGGCTCAAAAATCAACCCAGATACCACAGGCCCTGAAGCTCTCAATGCACAACAGCACAACCCCTTCCAGGACAGCAGAGGCCTCAGGCCAGTCCAGAGCCACTACACACACTCAGCACTCCAATCCCACCTCCTGGAGAAGGATATCCCAGAGGTGAGCAGCACATAATGTGGGCCCCCCAGGGTCCCATGCTGGACAGTCAACTGCTCTCATGTTCTTGAAATTTGTGCTGTCTCACCTGGGAACTAGAAGTAACACAGCCTCTAGGAGGCTAGGAATAGTCAGTCTTGAGAAGCAGGCATATTGCAGGGAATGTGACTAGTTCAAGCCTTGGGGCATCTTCTCTGTTCCAGGATGTACAGAGATGGCTGTGAAGGTCCTCCCTCTCCTCCCACTCCTGTCTGACGCCTCCCTCCTCACCACCACTCCCTCCCTCTCTTTTCAGGCTCCCTGCTAAATAGGTCCTACTGCCCTTTGAGTCCCTGTCCTCTCCCCTATTCATTTGGCCTTTCCATCTGCCCTTTGTGTGCTAGGTCATCCCAAGTGGTCCTGTAATCCTCTGCTCCTTCATGTGGCCCTATCAACTCTACAAAACATCTGTGACTTTCTCCTTTTGCAAAACTGCTGCTCACTGATCCCACTCACTTACCAGTGGACCAAATTTTAAAAGCAGTCCTCTGGTGCTCCAGCATAATCTGCCAAAGGTGGACTGGTCCTAACACACCTAAACTCCCTCCTTTCCAGATATCCATACCTCTTCCCTGAACAAAGTTCCAGTCACTTGACCTCTGTCTTGCCTTCACACTCCTGGCTTCATTGCAGGGAACCTCTCACCATGCATCTGCCCAACTCTGCTATAGGCGCTCCTTCAGAGGGGACTCCTGCCTCTCACAAGAAAGAGTCCTAACTCTAATTTCTTTGTCCAAGCTCCCAGCCCTTCAAAAGCCCCAGCTCTGCTTCCCTTATCTCTGGACATTCCCCCAATGCTCTGTTGCTACCATGGTTTCTACTTCTCACCACTGAGAAGAAACTGTGACAGGAATGGGAAACAGTGGAAAACCCTCCATTAAAGGGCACCCTGGATGTTCATCAGAATACACCCTGCCACACTCTCCTGATGTCCCAGTGATGCCCCTGCTTGGTAACCCCTTGCCATGATCTAGCACCAGCCCATGTCTTCTCCATTCTGGAAACTTCCATGAGTAGAATCAGGAGGGGCCACTGCTTTGAACTAGGGTGTGCTCAGTGTTATGCATCTCTGTTTAGAGCCTGTCCACACACTGCTCTGTGATGCTGAATCATCTGCTCATGATGAATGTGTCTCAGAGGCTCATCCTCTCTCCTATTTAGAGACAGATTGGTCATGATCCATCTTCAAGAGTCCCCAAGGTCCTTTCCTGCCTCCTGACTGTGTATCCGAGATAGCAAGTGCTGGACACAGGGAGGTTTCTGTGGAGGTGAGAGCCCACTTCTCAGGTTGTAACAAAATGCCAGAGGCCTGCAGGAGAATGGTTTTGCTTTGGCTCTGAGTTTTAGAGGTCTCAATCCAGGCCTGCTTGGGATCTGGGGTGAGGCAGCTCATCATGGATGAGTGTGTGGCAGGGCAAACTCCCCACCTCTTTTCTGTGATGCAAGAGAAAAACAGGATGAGACTGAAGTCCCACAGCTATCTTCAAGGACACACCTCAGTGCCCTGAACCCCACCAGGTCTTATCTACTATGTCAATCCTCTTTCCACTAGCACCCTTCAGGGACTAGACTTAAACTGGTGGCCTGTGGGCACTCTGGCCTGCAGGAACACCTCCTGGGCTTCACTCACACACCCATACTGAGACAATAAGTTTTCCTAACACCCAGTCTGACCAGTACCCTGTTTACAAGGATGGTACATGGCCATCTATCTGGTACCCTTGCTTCATCATAAGGCCAAGCATAAGGCCACCACTTCAGGGGGGAGTGAATCTAAGGGGTGGGACAGAGGCCTCTGGGTTGTAGCCAGGTCTATGACTTTCCTCCTGCTCTTGCCATTCCCAGCTGCCCCTGGGCAGACACCCTGATCTCTGGGTCATTGCCCACCCTGCCACCTGGATGGGGGTTCAGTCTCTCCTCTGGGCAGTGGCAGGGCCTCACCCTCAGTCAGGGCACCATCTCTGTCAAGGTCACTGAAATACTATAGGCCTTGGAGGTAGCAGGAAAGGGAAAATGGAAGACTGCAGAGCAGGTGGGTGGCTGTTGGAGTGTCTGTGGAGGAGTCATGACCCCATCTCTTCTTCAAACCTCATGATAATCATAACATGTAGGTGTTCTAGGGTTACCCATGAACACCAAGAATAAACATCGACAAAGAATGCATTTCTTTTATTAGAGAGCACCCTGTCCCACTAGATCAGAGAAGAAACACTGTTGCCCTGTCCAGGTCAGTAACATTCTCTTGAGCAGGTGTTACCCCAGACACTGTGGAGGAAGTCTCCAGAATACACAGGACACAGTGATGTCTTCCTGACACTTTGTCCAGGACTGCCCTCTCTTTTAGCTCAGAGGATATAGAAGTGGATGAAGAGAGGGAGGATGTGAAGAGCATCTTCTGGTGTGTGCAGGGCCTCTATCAGAGCCACTCTCCAGCAGCAAGCAACCTGAATTCCGGGTGCAGCCTTCTCACCTGTGCCTTGGCATTAGAGGCTGCAGCCTCAGAATTCACACACTACAAATATGACCACTGAGTGCGTGATATGATCCTCATCCTTGTGGCCTTCCCAGTGCCATGAGAGCTGGCTTCTGGGGTTCCTGAGCATAGCATGAGCACAGTCATGGGCAGCTTTCCTGGTGCTGCCACAGTGAAGGCAGCAAGTTTCCAGCCTGTCCTCCCCTGTACACAGGTAGGCAGGTTCCTGCTGGGAACTAGTCCCACCAGTTCACTGCCATCTGGACCCTGGAATTCTGTGGGGGAGGCTGGGGCCTTTTTTTATATGTCAGGCTGAGGGCTTCCTTGTCTTCCCCAGCTGTCCTGTGCATATAGGGATCATGTCATCATGAAAACTTCCCATGGCAAACAGAGGACAGGGTGGCACCAGCACTGGGTGATCGTGAGGGCCTTACTGCAAAATACTCAGATACCTGGAATTGAGAGACAAAACACACAGCACACACCACGTGCACACAAAACTCCTTAAATATCCCACAACAACCACACAATATCAGAGATGTAAAATACAAAAATGTAACCCCCAAATGGGCAAAACCTGATTTTGAAAAGCATACAATATCTAAAAATAAATAAATATGTGATGGAATTTACCTGTCATGAATAATAGAATCTAATGCATTTCCAAAACACAAAATTCTGTTTTTATTGTTATGTTCTTATATCCACTAGAAACATATCACATACCCATTGTCTCTGATTTCATTCTTTAAATGTGAGTTGTTTCAAAAATGTGTTCTCATATCATTCCTTACCTTGCAAGGTACAATCAAGAAATTCCCAGAACAATGGAAATGTGAGAACACAACATGTTTCATCCAATTCTACACAATATGCCTTCCAAAGATCCATCAAATCAACAAAATTGTGTAAAAATGGTTCATTTGAATTGAGGTTTTATCTCAATAATAAAGACCAGTTTTTAAAAACCCACTGTGCATCCTGAGTGACATCAGCAGAAACTAAGATATGTATTCAGAACCAATTCACTCAATTTCTTAAAGGTATATTATCTTCCCAATGCACAGTCCATCAGACTGAGTAATTTCAGTACCAAAAGCAGCTCTCTTTGTCATCATCTCTAGGTTTCCCAACTGACATTTGCCTTGACATGGAACAGGCCCAGGGATAAAAGTGCAATTCATTTTGACAGAACCTGGAAGTATTCCCCAGAAATCTTCATCTTTCCAAACACTAGTGCAGATAAAATTTTGAACCATGCCATTAAATACAGGTGAACACCATTTTTTCATGAACTGCTAATTAAATCCCCACTCCAGCATTTTTGTGAATATCATATAACCAATCTTCTCCTGATAGTTGTCTCATGTTGATGAATGCCTACTCTAAGGCAAAACTGATCACAGAAGGAGCACTGCTAATTCCTACAACATTGCCATGCTGAAAACTCACTGGAAGGAACTTCCACTTAAAAGTGGTAATTTTCCAAACATGTTTTATTCACTTAATTTGAAAGAGGAGAAAATGTTGAAGAATTGGTGGATTGGCATTATCCTGACTATGATAGGTGACTGTATTCTCTTCTGGTCTGACCTGCGGAATTCTTGGCTAGTAAACCAAGCCAAGGTAAAACCAAATATATTCTAATGAATTTCTAAATTCACATTAAAATAATCCTCTCAGAATACTTATTTGCATGGAAATTCCCACTTTCATCAAGGGTTGGTTTCATGGGGAAAGAATCAACACCACCTATTTAAGAAGGAATATGGTTGTAGCTGAACACTGGGCAGACAATTTTCCCAATGGTCTGTGGTGGCCTGTGGCAAATCAGAGGACAACATATGTTTGAAAACTTATGAGCTAAGGATGTTATTATTCAAGGATATTTTTGGGTTTATGCAATCCTGAACCCCAAGACTTTTGAACCACAATCAATTCCTACTTGTTCTTCATTGCCTCCTCCTCCTGGAATTTTTCTTTTTCTTTTTTTTTTTTATAGAACAAAATTCAACCTTAGGAATAGGCAACACATGGGTAAAACCAGCAGGGACAAAAAGGTCTGTCCCACACCTGTTCCTAAATTTATGGCTCTCAAATTCTGCAATACATTAATAGTCTTTAAAAGTACTTATTGCAGATTTGCAGACAACCCCTCTAGATGGTCAAAGCCTGTATTGATGCCTAACAATTTGCATCCTTAAAACATTTAACTCTGGTGGTACGTGGCCCATATTTTGAGAAATACTGCCAACACTATGTTCGATCAGTCTCTGGTTGCCCAGTCCAAAGCAAGCCCTCAAGAAATCTGTTTCCTCATCTTTAAAATAGAAGTAATGTCTACCTCACAGTTCCACTGGGAAAATTTAAGTATATAACTTAAAGTACGTACAGAACGATAGTAGGGAATTGTACAAATAGTGTTAGTGCAGATCTGTCCAAGGCTCAAAAGTTCAATGAGAAGAAAATCAAAAGCCTGAGCTCCCCGCCTCTCCACGCCCGGCTTCCCCATACATCCCTCTGCTCAATAGCTCGGCTCAGCCTCTCCCTGGAACTGACAGCTCCGAAGAGGGTTTGACTGTGCATCCCGCGCATTGGAGAAAGGGGCGGGCATGTGACCCTGGAGGTGGGCCCAGGAAATTCAAAACAAGCCCGCAGAGGTGTAGGCCTGTCAGCCCTTGACTTCCTGGCTAGCTCCCCTTGGAGCCGGCCCTGCTTCCCCCGGAGAACCTGAGGTTGATCCTGAGACGACCGTGGCCCCCGAAGCACCAGTGCTGGGAGGATCGGGGGCCATAGAGCCTGGAGCCAAGGCCGTGACCCGGCTGAGAAGCGCGCTTGCCGCCTCAGTGCTGGCACCGTCCACATTTCCCAGGGCTCCGGAGCCCGCCACTGCCTCTTCCAGCAGCCGGGCCTCATGGCGCAGTGTCTCTTCGGCCTCGCGGATGTTACTCTGCCGTAGGAACTGTAACACCGCCAGCAGAGTCTGTCGATTGTGGGGAGCACCAGCCTCTGAAGCAACAGTGGGGACCGGGGCCTCCCCCGCCGGGGCAGCGGTGGAGACAGCCTCCAGGGCTTGGGGGTCCTGCCATCCCCGCCAGGCGATGACGCCGCAACGTTCCCGCCACCGCCGTTGGGGCCGTTGTTGGGAGTGCCTCCGCTACCCTCGCCTGCGCTGTCGCCAGCCTGCGGAGGTAGCAGTTTTGGTGGTCCCTCAGGCTTTAGCTTGACCGACACCTCCATCTGCTCCTCCGCCAGCGCCGCCATCTTGCGGCTGAGCCACCTAGCGACGTCATGCGTGATTGCTTTTTCGCCACACGGAGGGCGGGGAGGAGCTTTTCACTACATCTGTTGTAGGCTATTTATGGCAGTAGGGGGAGGGAGAGGGAAGGAGGAAAGGAATAGGCGTGAGAGCTACTTTCAAAAATGAGTGAAAGACAGGCAGGAAGCAGGAGTTGGTGACCGCCTATTACATTTGTCTGATAATAATTGCCGATTATTGCTGGCCAGCTATATCCACTCACTGTGATAGACATTTTACATTTTATGTCCTTTGGTTCAGAAAACTTGTCCCTATTATTCATCGGGACTTTACAAATGACTTAACGGAAACCCAAAGAGGTTAAATAACTTGTCAAAATCACACAAGAAAAAGAGGAAGTGTGGAGATTCAAATCCAGGATTTTAACTCAAAGCACATAACATTTACCAGAAGGAGGCTTCTTTAATACTGGTATTGGTTTATATTGTAATCTGGTTAGTGGTTACTTTTTAATTTTTGTAATTTTTACTTTTGTAAAAATCTAACTGAATGCTTAAGCTTTGTAAACTTCACAGCATATATTTCAATTAAAAGTTTTTAAATATCAGTTTTGTGATTGTTAAATGTGTATGTTATGTTTTCATGCTGCTATCCATTATACATAAACTGCATTTTAATTGTAATTTAAGTCATAAATGCTTCATAATGTATAAAATCTTGCTGGTTTGCTTTTGTTTTGGTTTTGATACCAGGGATTTAACTCAGGGACACTTGACAACTGAGCCACATCCCAACTCCATTTGGCATTTTATTAAAGACAGGTTCTCACCGAGTTGCCTAGTGCCTCAATGTTGCTGACGCTGACCTTGAGCCTGCAATCCTCCCGCCTCAGCCTCCCAAGCCGCTGGGATTGCAGGCATGCGCCACCGTGCCTGGCTCCTGCTGCGTAGTTTATCTCATTTGAACTTTGCAACTTTGTGGGATAAGTACAGACAGATGAAAAGTTAAACTGGGATATTGGGGAAATCTAGCATAGTTGTTCATGTTATTGATTTTGAGGTCTTATTGGCTTATTGACCTGCAGAATTACTTGATTCACTATAGCCCAAGTGCCCAGTTTCTAAAATAAAGATGATAATACCTAGTGCTCTGAGGATTTAATGAGATAGTCTAGTATGTGATACCCAGCATATAATAAATATCCATTGGTTATTTTTATTTTATTTTCAAAGGTGTTCTGTAAATATTTGATCATGTAAGTCCAATCATAATGTTCAGGGAAATCTCAAGACTGACAATCTCATTCAACTGGGTATCTAAAGTAAGAATATGAAACAGAGAACAGGGAGGAAAAAGATGAGCAAGAATTGGCTAACATTTGTACAGCACTGACTGAGAGAGAATCTGAATCTGATTGTACATTCATATATGTGTGTGTGTGTGTGTTTTAGTTGTCAATGAACCTTTATTTTACTTATTTATATGTGGTGCTGAAAATCGAACACAGTGCCTCACACATGCTCTACCACTGAGCCGCAACCCCAGCCCCCTGATTGTACACTCTTAAGACATGGGGAGAATTCATCCCTTTCCTCCAAATCTTTCAACTGTTATTTTTCTGATTCATTATTTGCTATCTTAAAACTAGTTTGAAGCCAGGCACAGTGGCACCTGCCTGCAATCCCAGAGGCTCCAGAGACTGAGGCAGGAGAATCACAAACTCAAAGCCAGCCTCAGCAATTTAGCAAGACCCTAAGCAACTCAGCAAGACCCTGCCTCAAAATAAAAAACAAAATGGGCTGCAGATGTGCTCTAATGGTTAAGCCCTCCTGGGTTCAATCCCTGGTACCAAAAGAATAAAAAAAAATTGATAATTGAATGCTTAGATGGGAAATGCCATGAATTACAGGCCCAGGTGTGATTTCTTAATTATTCACTAGAAAGATGTTTTATCCTATTGTGAACAAAATTTTGATGCATACGTTATTCTTGTGACTCAGGTGCTGGACACTGGATCCATCTGTACTGCTGAAGCCCAGATACTGGATCCCACAAAGCTACAGCCGCCCTTCTCCCTTCTTTGTCTCTTAAATTCCAAAAGGTATAATAAAAACAAATCATTGGGGGTGGGGGGCAGCCCGGAGGCACAGGCCTATAATCCCAGTAATCCCAAGCCTCTCAAGGCTGAGGCAGGAGAATCCCAAGTTCAAAACCAGCCTCAGCAATTTAACAAGGCCCTAAGCAATTCAGTGAGATCCTGCCTCCACATAAAATACAAAATAGGGCTGAGGATGTGACTTGGTGGTTGAGTGCCCCTGAGTACAAAAAAAAAAAAACAAGAAAAAAATTCCAAAAAATCTGTGTTGGGACTTCATCTGAGGCTACTTACTCCAAGTATAATGATTTTTGTGTTCCATCAAAATAGGAACGTTTATTGAATGCCTGCAAGACCCACTTTTATGTTTTTATTTTCTCTTTCCCTTCCTTTTGGCTCCTTACTCCCATACTCCTCTTTTCTTGGAAGTCTGGTATCAGTCTGGATCCCATTCCTTCATAGGAGAGCTTCTCTTTCTTGATGTTTACCTTATTCTGATTTTCTTTTGTCTCATTCTTAAATATCTAAGATTAGTTATTTTCTGTCTGCTGTTATTGGCCTTATTTTTTAAAATTTATTTTATTGTAAACAAATGGGATACATGTTGTTTCTCTGTTTGTACATGGAGTAACAGCATACCATTTGCGTAATCATAGATTTACATAGGGTAATGAAGTTTGATTCATTCCATTATTTTTTCATTCCCCCAACCCCATCCACCTCTCTTTTCATTCTATAAGGTCCCTCCTTCCTCCATTCTTGTCCCCCTCCAACCCCCCATTATGTGTCATCATCTGCTTATAAGTGAGATCATTTGTCTTTTGGATTTTTGAGATTGGCTTATCTTACTTAGCATGATATTCTCCAATTTCATTCATTTGCCTGCAAATGCCATAATTTTATTATTCTTTATAGCTGAATAATATTCCATTGTATATATATATACAACAGTTTCTTTATTCATTCATCAATTGAAGGACATCTAGGTTGGTTCCACAGTCTGGCTATTGTGAATTGAGCAGTTATAAATATTGATGTGGCTGTATCTCTATAGTATGCTGATTTTAAGTCCTTTGGGTATAGGTCAAGGAGTGGGATACCTGGGTCAAATTGTGGGTCCATTGTATTGGTCCTTTATGCACCCTTCAACCTGAGATTTTTTTTTCCCCTAAATCTGGAATAAAAATGATTTTTTCTTTCAAAATTTCTAACCAGTTGATATCTGAGCAAAACAGCCCAGTGTAGGTGATGAAATGTCCCAATTATTTTAAGTAAGGGGAAGATTGAGAAAGTAGGTACTCCAGGGCAAAGTCAGTTTTTCTAAATAAGGAAGGCCTATTCAACTTAGATGATGTCTGTAAATGTAAAAATGGTAAGGGAAGCAGAGATGGATTACTGCATCAGAAACCCCAGGTACAATATATGATGGTAGCATAAAAAAATGCAACATGTAATTTTTATTCTCCGTGTTGTTTGTTTTGCAGCAAATATTCTCAAGAATCATTGCACAGAGCTTAGGTCTAGAATGTTACTTCCATTTAACTGTCCATCATTCAAAATCTTGCTACCATGGTTTCTATTTTTCTCAAAATATGCTTATGTTTCTTAACAGTGATTCTGTGAAATGGAAATAAAAGAAGAGACAGCTAAGATGTTCAAAGTCAAAAGGGTTTGCATCCAGCAACTAGGCATTGAAGAACAAGGAGATTTCAGGCTCAGGTAAGAGAGTGAATTTTGTTTCCCACCCTTGGGGGTGTTTATGAACGGGGTCAAAATGGGTCCAAATGACTGCCTGCTGAGACATTCTGGCTGCTATACAGACTGTTTCTGACATATCAGAAAGGAAGAGTCATAACATTGCCATCATGATTCCCATGTGAACCAGAGAAGCTTCCCCTCCTAGACACTGGGGTCAATGTTGCAAGTCATGTCCTGGCTCAGCAGTTATTGTAAGAGGGAAAAGGAGGAAGACAGGACAGACAGTCTAGTGCTTTCAACAAATATAATCCTCACATCTCTATCCATGAGCAGAGGAGTCAGCATGTGGTGGGGCCACAACCCTGGAGGCTTGTGGGCAATCCTGTTCTGTGCAGGGTAAAAGATCCTGCTGAAGCCATTTTTCTACTTAAATAGAGAGGAATGAATATTACTCTGATTCAAATGAATGATGACAGTGGAATTTCCCATGCAACTAAGGATTCTGAGAGGATTATTTTTAATATGAAATTAAAAATTCTTTTGAATGTGCTTGGCTTTGCCTTGGGTTTGTTTTCTAGTCAAACAGAGTCAGACCAGAAGTGTGTCTGGTCACCTACAATAGTCAGTATCTTCAGATAATTTAAGTCCTTCAATTACTCAACATTTTGTCCCCTGCTGAATCAGGTGAATAGAACACAGTGGGAAAAGTATCACTTTTATGTGGAAGATATTTCCAATGAGTTTTCAGCATGACACTGTGTTATAAATCAGCAGTGCTCTCTCCATGACTGGGTTTGCTTTAGAGTAGGCATTACTCATGATGAGACAACTATCACAAGCTGATAGGTTATATGATACTCAGGAAAATGCTGAAGTGGGGATTTAATTAGCAAGTTCATAAAGACTGAATGTGCTCACTTCTATTAAATGGTATGATTCCAAATGTCAACTGCAATAGTGTTTGGGAAGCAGTAGAATTCTGGGGAACATTCCCACGTTCTCTCAAAATGAATTGGAATTGTTACCTGGACCAGATCAGCTCTGATATTTGGAAGTGATGACAAAAAGAGCTGTTTTTTGCCACTACATTTTCTTTTTTTTTTTGTTAGCATAAAAATTATTTTATTTTTTTTAAATTTTTTACTTTTATTATTATTGTATACAAATGGGATACATGTTGTTTCTCTATTTGTACATTGAGTCAAGGCATACCATTTGTGTAATCATACATATACATAGGGCAATGATGTTTGATTCATTATTTTTTACCTTCCCCCCACCCTTCCCACCCCTCTTTTCCCTCTATACAGTCCTACTTTCCTTCATTCTTACCACACTCCTTATCCCTAACCCTAAACCTAACCCTAAACCTAATGCTAACCCCTCCCACCCCCCATTATATGTCCTCATCCGCTTATCAGCGAGATCATTTGTCCTTTAGTTTTTTGAGATTGCCTTATCTCACTTAGCATGACATTCACCAATTTCATCCATTTGCCTGCAAATGCCATAATTTTATCATTCTTCATTGCAGAGTAATATTCCATTGTATACATATGACACAGTTTCTTTATCCATTCATCAACTGAAGGGCATCTAGGTTGGTTCCACAATCTGGCTATGGTGAATTGAGCAGCAATGAACATTGATGTGGCTGTATCTCTGTAGTATGCTGATTTTAAGTCCTTTGGGTATAGGCCAAGGAGTGGGATAGCTGGGTCAAATGGTGGTTCCATTCCAAGCTTTCTGAGGAATCTCCATAGTGCTTTCCAGAGTGGTTGCACTAATTTGCAACCCCACCAGCAATGTATGAGTGTTCCTTTTTCCCCACATCCTCGCCAACACCTATTGTTGCTTGTGTACTTGATAATCGTCATTCTAATTGGGGTGAGATGAAATCTTAGGGTAGTTTTGATTTGCATTTCCCTTATTACTAGGGATGTTGAACATTTTTTCATATATCTGTTGATTACTTGTACATCTTCTTCTGTGAAGTGTCTGTTCATTTCCTTAGCCCATTTGTTGATTGGATTATTTGTATTCTTCGTGTAGAGTTTTTTGAGTTCTTTATAGATTCTGGAAATTAGCGCTCTATCTGAGGTATGGTTGGCAAAGATATTCTCCCACTCTGTAGGCTCTCTCTTCACATTGCTGATAGTTTCCTTTGCTGAGAGAAAGCTTTTAAGTTTGAATCTATCCCAGTTGTTGATTCTTGCTTTTATTTCTTGTGCTATGGGAGTCCTGTTCAGGAAGTCTGATCCTAAGCCAAAAAGTTGAAGATTTGGACCTACTTTTTCTTTTATAAGATGCAGGGTTTCTTGTCTGATTCCGAAGTCCTTGATCCATTTTGAGTTGAGTTTTGTGCAGGATGAGAGATAGGGGTTTAATTTCATTGTATTGCATATGTTTTTCCAGCTTTCCCAGCACCAATTGTTGAAGAGGCTATCTTTTCTCCATTGCATATTTTTGGCCCCTTTGTCTAGTATGAGAAAATTGTATTTATTTCGGTTTGTGTCCATGTCCTCTATTCTGTACCATTGATCTACCTGTCTATTTTGGTACCAATACCATGCTGTTTTTGTTACTATTGCTTTTCAGTAGAGTTGAAGATCTGGTATTGCAATACCCCCTGCTTCGCTCTTGCTACTGAGGATTGCTTTAGCTATTCTAGTTTTTTTATTCTTCCAGATGAATTTCATAATTGCTTGCTCTATTTCTGCAAGGTACATCATTGGGATTTTAATTGGAATTGCGTTGAATCTGTATAGCACTTTAGGTAGTATGGCCATTTTGACAATATTAATTCTGCCTATCCAGGAACATGTGAGTTCTTTCCATCTTCTAAGGGTTTCTTTAATTTCTTTCTTTAGTGTTCTGTAGTTTTCATTGTAGAGGTCTTTCACCTCTTTTGTGAGATTGATTCCCAGGTATTTTATTTTTTTCGATGCTATTGTGAATGGGGATAGTTTTCCTAATTTCTCTTTCTGAAGATTCATCACTTATGTATAAAAATGCATTGGATTTATGAGTATTGATCTTGTAATTTGCTACTTTACTGAATTCACTTATGAGTTCTAAAAGTTTTCTGGTGGAATTTCCAGGTTCCTCTAAATATATAATCATGTCATCAGCGAACAGGGATAGTTTGAGATCTTCTTTTCCAATTCGTATCCATTTAATTTCTTTGTTTTTTCTAATTGCTCTGACTAGAGTCTCAAGAACAATGTTGAATAGAAGTGGTGAAAGAGGGCTTCCTTGCCCTTGTTCCAGTTTTTAGGGGGAACGCTTTCACTTTTTCAACATTTAGAATGATATTGGCCATGGGCTTAGTGTAGATAGCCTTTATAATGTTAAGGAATGTTCCCACTACCCCAATTTTTTCTAGTGTTTTGAGCATGAAGGGATGCTGTATTTTATCAAATGCTTTTTCTGCATCTATTGAAATAATCATGTGATTCTTAACTTTAAGACTGTTGATATGGTGAATGACATTTGTTGATTTCCAGATGTTGAACCAAGCATGCATCCCTGGGATAAAACCCACTTGATTGTGGTGCACTATCTTTTTAATATATATTTGTATGCGATTTGCTAAAATTTTGTTGAGAATTTTTGCGTCGATGTTCATTAAGGATATTGGTCTGAAATTTTTTTTCCTCGATGTGTCTCTGTCCGGTTTAGGTATCAGGGTGATATTGGCTTCATAGAATGAGTTTGGGAGGGTTCCCTCTTCTTCTATTTCATGGAATATTTTGAGGAGCATTGGAATGAGCTCTTCTTTAAGGGATTTGTGGAACTCGGCTGAGAACCCATCTGGTCCTGGACTTTTCTTTGTTGGTAGGCTTTTGATGACCTCTTCTATTTCATTGCTTGAAATTGGTGTATTTAAGTTGTGTATGTCCTCCTCATTCAGTTTAGGTAATTCATATGTCTCTAGAAATTTGTTGATGTCTTCGAGGTTTTCTGTTTTGTTGGAGTATAGATTTTCGAAATAGCTTCTAATTATGTTTTGTATTTCACTCGTGTCTGTTGTGATGTTTCCTTGTTCATTCCGAATTTTAGTAATTTGAGTTTTCTCCCACTTTATCTTTGTTAGTGAGGCTAAGGGTTTATCAATTTTGTTTATTTTTTCAAAGAACCAACTGTTTATTTTGTTAATTTTTTCAATTGTTTCTTTTGTTTCAATTTCGTTGATTTCGGCTCTGATTTTAACTATTTCCTGTCTTCTACTACTTTTGGTATTGGTCTGCTCTTCTTTTTCTAGTGCTTTGAGCTGTAGTGTTAACTCATTTATTTGTTGATTTCTACTTCTTTTTTTGAATACCCACCATGAAATAAATCTTCCTCTAAGTACTGCTTTCATAGTGTCCCAGAATTTTGATATGATGTGTCTTTGTTCTCGTTTACTTCTAAGAATTTTTTTATTTCCCTCCTGATGTCTTCTGTTATCCATTCATCATATAATAGTGTATTATTTAGTCTCCAGGTATTGGAGAAGTTTCTGTTTTTATTCTGTCATTTATTTCTAATTTCAATCCATTATGATCTGATAGAGTACAAAGTAGTATCTCTATCTTCCTGTATTTGCTAACAGTAGCTTTGTGGCATAAAATATGGTCTATTTTAGAGAAGGATCCATGTGCTGCTGAGACGAAAGTGTATTAGTTCTTTGTTGGATGGTATATTCTATATATGTCCGTTAAGTCTAAATTGTTGATTGTGTTATTGAGATCTATGGTTTCTTTATTCAATTTTTGTTTGGACGATCTATCCAGTGGTGAGAGAGGTGCGTTAAAATTGCCTAGTATTATTGTCTTGTGGTCTATTTGATTTCTGGAATTGAGAAGGATTTGTTTGATGTACGTGGATGAGCCAATATTCGGGGCATAGATATTTATGATTGTTATATCTTGCTTATTTATGCTTCCCTTAAGCAGCATGTAATGTCCTTCTTTATCCCTTCTGACTAGTTTTGGCTTGAAGTCCACAGTATCTGAAATGTGGATGGATATTCCAGCTTTTTTGCTGTGTCCAGGTGCATGGTATGTTTTTCCCCATCCTTTCACCTTTAGTCTATGGGTGTCTCTTTCTATGAGATGAGTCTCTTGCAGGCAGCATATTGTTGGATTTTTCTTTTTAATCCAGTCTGCCAGTCTGTCTTTTGATTGATGAGTTCAGGCCATTAACATTCAGGGTTATTATTGTGATATGATTTGTATTCCCAGTCATTTGACTCATATTTGTTTTTTGTCATGATTTGGTTTCTCCTTTAATTGGCTATTCCTTTAGGCTAGCGTCTCCTGTTGCTGGTTTGCATCATTGTTTTTCATCTCTTCCTCATGGAATATTTTGCTGAGAATGTTCTGTAATGCTGACTTTCTTTTTGTAAATTCCTTTAGCTTTTGTTTATCATGGAATGATCTTATTTCATCGTCAAATTTGAAGGTAAGTTTTGCTGGGTATAAGATTCTTGGTTGGCATCCATTTTCTTTCAGGGCTTGGTAAATGTTGTTCTAGGCCCTTCTAGCTTTTAGGGTCTGGATTGAAAAATCTGCTGATATTCTTATTGGTTTTCCTCTAAATGTAATTTGATTCTTTTCTCTCGCGGCCTTTAAAATTCTGTCTTTATTTTGTATGTTAGTTATTTTCATAATAAGGTGCCTTGGTGTGGGTCTGTTTTAATTTTGTGTATTTGGAGTTCTATAAGCCTCTTGATCTTGGTTTTCCATTTCATTCTTCAGATTTGGGAAATTTTCTGATATTATTTCATTGAATAGATTGTTCATTCCTTTGGTTTGTTTCTCTAAGCCTTCCTCAATCCCAATAACTCTTAAATTTGACCTTTCCATGATATCCCATAATTCTTGTAGATTCTGTTCATGATTTCTTACCATCTTCTCTGTTTGGCCAACTTTGTTTTCATGATTAAATATTTTGTCTTCAATGTATGAGGTTCTGTCTTTCAGGTGTTCTATCCTATTGGTTATGCTTTTTATGGAGTTTTTAACTTGATTTATTATTTCCTTCTTTTCAAGTATTTCAGTTTGTTTTTTTTTTTTCAGTATCTCTAACTCTTTATTGAAATGATCTCTTGCTTCCCATATTTGGTCTTTTAACTGTTGATTGGTGCGATCATTTAATGCCTGCATTTGCTCTTTCATCTCCTCCTTCAATGCCTGCATTTGCTCTTTCATCTCCTCATTTGCTTCCCTGATTGTTTTAATTATGTACATTCTGAACTCCCTTTCTGACATTTCTTCTGCTGTGCTGTCATTTGGTTTTATTGATATAGTATCTAGGTTTGTTTGGGACATTTTCTTCCCTTGTTTTCTCATATTGGTCAGATGTCAGTGGGAATCTGAGATATTGCAGATTTCCTCTATTGGCTTATAGTGTCCTGGTAGATTTCCAGTGTATCACCTCCCAGACTTCAGTAGCCTGAAGTCTTGGAGGAACTTGATAATGCTGTGCTTCCAAAGAAAGTTGCCCCTAGCCCCCTACTGGTTCCAGGGTTTGGATTTGGCTCTGTGTGGAAAGGCTCTCACTGGGGGCCTGCACTCTGCAGCTGGCTGTGTGGGGGGAGCCCACCACCTGAGTGTGGAAGGCTACCTGGGGAAGACTCTAGCTGTCCTGCCCTGCTCTGATAAGCCACCCCTATCTGTGCCTGCCGTCCAGGCCAATTTTCGCCCAGTGGTGGAGACTCACCCCGTGACTCTATTTTTGTCCAAGTTTCTCAAACCTCCCATTCTTGAGTCCTGGGTTCTGGAGCGAGTGGAGATGCAGTCACCCTCTTGTCCGCCATCGTGGATCGCCCCATGGAAAAAGCCTGTGGCCAGAGTGGGCAGAGCCGCCTGGAGAAGTCTCTGGCTGCCCTGCCCTGATCCCAGAGGCTGCTTGCAGATCGGAAGCTCTCTGTTTACTCGGGGACTTGTGGCTGGCTCTATGTAGAAGGTCTCTCACTGGGTGGTCTGTTTCGAGAAGCTAGCCTTGAAAGGCGCCTCCCACCGCAGGGGGTCGGGCTGCTTGTGTAAGTCTCTGGCTGCCCTGTCTTGGTCCCTGAAGCCACTTGTGGGCTGGAGTATGCCACGCTGGCTCCAGGACTTGGAGCTTGTTCTGATGAGAAAGGCTCTCAGCAGGGGGCCTGCTCCGAGAACCTGGAGAAGCTGGCTGTGTGGGAGGGCCCCAGTCCCTGGAGTGTGCAGGACTGCCTGTGGAAGACTCTAGCTGCCCTGCCCTGCTCCGATAAGCCACCTCTAAATGGGCCTGCCACCCGGGCTGAGCTTTACCCATTGGGCAGACTCACCTGTGGCTCTATTTTGGTCCAAGTCTCTCAATGCCTCCCCTTCTTGACTCCTGCATTTTGGAGTGACTGGGGATGCAGTCCCCCTCTAGTCCGCCATCTTGGATCACCCCATGGAAAGAGCCTGCGGTTGGAGTGCACAGAGCCGCCTGAAGAAGTCTCTGGCTGCCCTGCCCTGATCCCAGAGGCTGCTTGCGGATCGAAGCTCTCTGTTGGCTCGGGAACTTGTGGCTGGCTCTATGAAGAAAGGCTCTCACTGGGCCGTCTGTTCTGAGAAGCTAGTCTTGAAAGGCGCCTCCCACTGCAGGGGGTTGGGCTGCTTGTGTAAGTCTCTGGCTGCCCTGTCTTGGTCCCTGAAGCCGCTTGTGGGCCAGAGTACGCCATCCTGGCTCCGGGACTTGGAGCTTGTTATGATCACAAAGGCTCTCACTAGGGGGCCTGCTCCGGCACTGCATTATCTAAGTCTGTTTTTCTGTGCATTGGAAGAAATTCTTCCTTTAAAAATTGAGTAAATTTGTGCTGAATACATTACTTAGTTTCTGCTGACATCATACAGTTGGCATAGTAGATTTAAAAACCGGTTTTACTTGTATCACTGAAGATCCAGACTCAATTTAAATGAAACTATTTTATAGACTTTTATTGACCTCATGGATTTTTAGGAGCCATGCCTGTGCAGATTTGGGTGAAGGTTGTGGTGTTCTCATCTTCACCATGGTTCTGGAATATTGATTGTGTTTTGCAGGGTAAGGAATGATTTAAAAAATACACCTTTTATAAATAACTCACATAAAGAACAACATAAGAGAGAATGAGTATGTGGCATGTTTGTGGTGGATATAATAAACTTCCAATAAAAATGGATTTTGTGTTTTGGAAATATTTTACATTCCATTTTTCCTGGTAGTTAACATCTTTACATCTTCAGTTACTCTTAAAATTTTTCTACTTTTGAAATTTAGGATTTGCCCATTTTGGATTTTCATTTTTGTATTTGAGCAGAGATTTTTTTTTCTTTACATCCCTGATGTTGAGGTGTGCTTTTTATTTTAAGAACAACCATTCAGTACTGACTTCCAAATATCTCCTTGCTTAAGTTTAGGTGGTTGTGTGTAAGTTCTGTAGAGTAAAGAAAGCCTTTCCTCAGAGATCTTATGGCAGAAAAACCAAATCGGCATAAGTGTAAACAGCTGTCCTTTGCAAGTCACAGGATAGGTCCAAGAATCTGCAAGATCATTTGTATACTTTGCAAGTTGAGTTATTGTCAGTAATTACCTTTGCTTACTGAATGATTTTGAAATTCCTTCCTGATGTATTCCTATACTCTTTTGAAACTGAGGAAATGTCCTTGTATTTTTGGGGAGATAATTAACAATGACATTTTTCAAGATTCTGCTCACTCTAGTTGGTTTTCATCTCCAACCATCCTGTGTTTAGTTCATCACACACTGCTCTTACCTCATCTCTTTTTATATATTCACCTTTTAATGTTTGTAACAATCCTCTCTTTCATTATGATGTATGTTAGAAGATGATATGCTTGGAAAATTGTGCTCATCAAGTCACTATCATTCCCTTTTAAAATCCATCACATCACATTATAGGAGCATATTTTTGCCAGGTTTTGGGTTACTGGGCTATATTCTACATTCTCCAGGAACTGCTTAAAGGACCCTTGGCATTGTCACAGAGGGACCTGTGTCAGACTGGTAGTAGTGAGTGCAAGAGTTTGAACAATTCTTTCAAGACACATTGACCAAATATTTCTGCCCTAAAAAGGTGAGTTCAAGGGCCCCCTAGAAACTCCGATCAAGAGAATTCAGAGCGCAGGCTATTTTGGGGCCAGCAGCAAAGTAACTGGGAACTGGCAGATGGCAAGTGCATCTCTCCTAATTTCCTAACTCTTTTCTGGCCTCTATCACATGTGCTCAGTGATGCACTCCCTCTTCTCCTCACAAGACATTGTGTGGACCACCACCCTCCACTTAAAGGTCAAATTTCAAATGTCTAGCTCTCCTGTGTTTGGATGTTCAAGGAAAATGAAGGGAACCCCACCAGATTTTGTGGATATTTCCCAATTCAGTCATCACCGCATCCATTGAGTTGCACTGAATGCTCCACTGCCCTCAGTTGTCAAGAGCCATAATTCCATTTCCATGGTATGGCCCATCAGTTATGTCACCTGGCAAAATTCAAAGGGATCCCAGACTGGGAGGAACAGACACGGATGGTAAAGCCACTGGGGTCAGTGCTTGCCTGAGTGATCCTCGTGGCTTCCTGAACCCATCCAACTCCCCCAGGTCAATTTGTCTTGGTGGTCAATTGCCTGCAGCAGTAGAAGGTGGCCACGTGGCAAAAATATCTGGTGTGGCCAAACGTGTTCAGCGCCATCTAGTGGGATTGCAGGTTGGTGCAGGCTGTCAGTCTTCAGCTTGATTAATAGCCCTGGACTATCTGGATTGACCAAAGGCCTGCAGGGTTGAGCCAACAACATACCCATGCTTTTCAGCAACTGAGTGAAGAATTTAGGATCACATTTGTTGAAAGCAGTAGATTCTGTGACTCTTCCCCTTCCTCTTCCCTGTGAACATAACTGCTGAGCTGGCACTTTACTTGAATCATTGTCTCAAGCAGTTAGGAGGGGAAGCTTTTCTGGTGACCATGGGAACAGTGACATCATTGTGCTGCATTCTGCCTTTCTGTGACATCAAGAGATATCTGCAGCATCCAGGATGTCACAGGAGGCACTCATGTGAACCCATGGTGCCCCAGGCCCAGAAACACACCCTGGGGTGAGAAACAAAGTGAACTCTCCTACCTGAGCCTGGTATCTCCTTACTCTTCAATCCCGAGTTACTGGATCCCAGTCCTTTGGAATTTTATTATTCTCATTTCAGAGGTTCACTGTTAAAAACCTTAGGCATTTCTTTGAGAATAATGAAAACTACAGTAGAAGGATTTTGAATGATGGGCAGTTCAGTGGATGTAACTTTGTAGACCTAAGCTCAGTGTAGTGATTCTTGAAAAGATTTGTTGCAAATACAACCACAGGGAGTATAAAATTAAATTTCACTATTTTTTATTCTGCCAATACATATTGTTCCTGGGATCACTGATGCCATGAGCCATCACCACTTCTGTTTGTATGTTTATATTTACAGACATCATTTTGCTAAGTTGATTAGGCCTTTCCTAATTTAGGAAAACTGGCTTTACCCTGGAGTATCTACTTCCTCAGCCACCCGCATAACTGAAATAATAGGAAAGATCCGTCACCTCCACTGGGCCATTTTTTTTGCCTAGGAATCTACTGGTTACAAATTTTGAAAGGGAATTTCCAGGAGGAGGAGGCAGTGTGGAGAAAATAGGAATTAATTGTGCTTCTAAGTTTGGGGATCAGGTTTGCATGAACCCAAAATTCTCCTTATATATTAATGTCCTAGCACATATATTTTCCCACATGTGCCTTTCTCTCCTTTTCTCTAGAACACCACAGACCATTTGGAAAATTGTCTGCTCAGTGTTCATCTACTATGCTTTACCTTCTTACATAGACAGGGTTAAATCTTTTTCCCATGGCATCTTGAAGTCTGTGGGCCTTTCTAATCAACTAAGGATTTTGAGAATATTATTTTAGATGTGAAATTAAAAATTCATTAGAATTTCTTTGGTGTTGACTTGCATTGGTTTTTTCAGTCAAGTATTTCAGAGTCAGACTGAAAGAGGATCCAGTTACTTACCATACGCAGTCTGTTCAGATAATGCCAACTCTCCAATTCCTCAACTTTTTCACTTTAATGAACGACCTTCAGGAAATTATATTTATCTGCTTTAAGGATAAAATTCACCCACTAGTGCAGCAACGTGTATAGAATATGCATCTGGATTGTCTTTCCTGTGGTGACACATACTCAAATACTGAAATATACAAACATATAACTAAACATATAAGTAATATACAGAGCTGGGTTATGGCTCAGTGGTAGAGCACTTGCATAGAATGTGTGAGGCACTGGGTTCAATTCTCAGCACCACATATAAATAAATGAATGCAATAAAGGTCCATTAGCATCTAAAAATATTTTTTAAAAAATAAGTGAAATGTAAAAGAAAACAAAGTAAAAATACTAATACTTGCATCAAAATGCCAAATATATATTGCTATCCAACAGTTACATTCATTCATTTTATGCATAAAGAACTGATAAATTCTTGACTTTAAATAAATATGCAAATATTTTATATACCTTTTTAGTACCTGATTTGAATTCATTGAATATTAAACATGCTGTACATTATACATTTTCTATGGCTCCATTTTTTAAGTAGTAAAACTACTTAATTAAGTTTAAATCTAATTTTGATTGAATTTTCCTACTTACCACTGTTAATAAAGAGCAAACATTAACAGTGAACTAATATTTCAGCATTCCATCCCAGTGAACATAGTGGTCTGAATGCTAAAATGGGATATCAGTACCACTATAGTGGCAGGACCCTGGAGGCAATTATTTAACCTAAGGTCTTTATTCCCTCATCTGAAAACAGGTATGATAGCTGTAGGACAGGCTTTTTGTGAGGATTTAACAAAATTATATAGTACCTAGCATAGGATGACATTAATGTTAATTTCTTTCAAGGAGTTTATATTATGCATTGAATGTTTAAGTGACCCCCAAATTTCTATGTTGAGGTTCTAATCTCCCAGGATAATAATTATGGATGTGAAGCTCTGGGAGGTAATTAGGTTTAGATAAGGTCCTGCAGAAAGGAACTCATAACAAGATCTCTGCCATTATAAAAGGAAAATAGCTCTCCCTCTCTCTCTCATATCTCCTCCCCACACACAGTCACCAGAGGAAAGTCCAGGAAACCACACATTAGGAATGTAGCCATCTACAAAGCAGGAAGCAGGCTCTCATTAGAACTCTAAGATGGCACACTCATAACAAACTTCAGAACTGAGAAAATACCTGTTTTTCAAACCACTCACTGAGGTATCTTGTTATGGCAGCTTGAGTAGACTAAGAGTATATTTAAAGATATCTTTTTAAAAAGAGACTTTGGAAAGAAAAATAATTTTCATGTCCTCCCAATATTCCATGGGTTTACAAATCTACCTCCTCAAATACAGTATCCACTAACATAAGTTACTGCAGAACATAATTACAACATTATGTGATTTACTGGTGTATGTCTATTGATTTTGCAATTTGGCCAAAAGGGAGAGAAGATCAGATAAGAACAGAAAGCTACACTGAATACATTTTTCTGATCCTTGTCAATTATTCTTTCCAGGTAAATATTTTGCAGACATCAAAAGTAAACACTAAATAACTATACTGTGGGCAAAATAATGACAAAGAATCCATGAATGACAATAAGAATTCTCAAAAGTTAGTCCAATCACTCCTTCTCTCCACTAGTTCAAAGAAAATGGCAACATTATAGGTTGTACCCTAGCAAACTGTACCAAGTTTTCTGTTATAGGCAGTTTGTACTTCATGATTGCTACATAAAGCACATTTTAAATGCCATTAACTTGTTGCTTATCTTCAGAATTTAAAATAAAAAGTCCTCATTGTTTTATAATACATATTCTCAATAACTATTTTCTATTTAAAAGTTCAAGCTATAATTACTCACTTAAAATTCAAAAGAACCTCAAATTATTATTTATTTCCATGTAGAAAAGGAGTGACAATTTATAAAATATTTTTTTAAAAAATCCTAGAGAATATTTTATGAGTTGGATTTAACATGTAATAGATTTTTCCAAAATGAAGCAACAAATTAAGTATTTCTCACCCTGGAAGTACAAAAGCTATGTAGAAAAAAACAGGATATGACACTATAATTTTATGAAAACTAGGAAATAACAATAAATATTTAAAATAAAACACCTCATAAATATTTAACATTAATAGACAATGATAAAGAAAATGGGCAAAATGAGTGTTCACAGATAGTTTTCTAATATTAAGGGACATTACTATGTTCACATTTGAATCACTTCCTTTGTTGTCATTATAGTTCTAAGTTCAAAATAAAATATTCACACTGCTTTTCAGTTAGTAGTACTTCATCAATGAAGAATATGAAGGAAAATGTTATACTAAAAATAAGGGGGAAAAAGGAATGTATTGACAGAACAAAGAAAATGATTGTATATTCCAGCTCTTGCCACCAAAATTATAGGACTGAATCAGTATTTGAAAGTTAAACATATCAACAGACATACATAAAAACCTGCTTGGTCAACACAGCTATCCTGTGCTACAGAGTAAAAAGTTTATATTTTCTATATTTTATGAAACTAATGATGTGTTAGAAAAAGTTTAGGTGGACAGGGTTATCACACACATTGGATAAATTATTCTGATTTTTTCTTTCCTTACTATCTTTCTTTTGTTCTTCTGGTAAGCAGAACATATGACAGTCTACACTATTTTAACTATCTAACAATGAAAGCTACTTCATTGGGTCTGAACCAAGGAGGAGAGTAAATTATACACTTTATAAGTGCTTATTTTAGTTATAGGGAAATTAAGACATTAACAAGACTTATTTGTAGCTTCAAGGAAGATTTTTAGATCAAATAAAATCCCATTTTGTTCAATGTGTTAACAAAGTTGGTCTAAAACACAGTAACTCTGATTTGTTATTCTGTTCATCTTGCACTAATATTTTTCTAAAGAAATCCTTCAACAAAACCCCCCAAATAATATAAAGTTTGAAGAGAGAATTATCCGTCTTTAAGTCAAGCATTTTCTGACAAGTGACAGAAGGTCCAGCTGACTACACTTTGCTGAGCCTAGAAATGACCAAGACTCAAAACAAAATTGCTACTTCTGTGTCTAGAAAATTAAGACACAGGCTAAGAGGCAAGGGAAACAAAACCAGTGCGATGTCTTCGGTAGACATACTCACAGGAAAAAGAGGCGCCATGTATTTCAACCTAATATTTTTGTCATTTTTGCAGAAGAAAAGCTAATTATTAGTGGTCATGGAACATTCTAGGTCACAGAAAGGAAAGGATGGGAAGAAGAGAGGAGTTCAAAGCAGTTCACAGTCAGAACAAGCTCAGGCATCCTGTCATTAGCAAAGGTTTCCCAAGCATACCCCCCAAAAAGAGTGGGTGTAAAGTGGGGTAGGAGAAAGGGATGCCACAGGAGAGTCGATGTGGCAGTGTGGGGGTGATGGGAGGAAGAGAACCTGGAGCTAGCCACCCGAGTTGGGGAGCAGCGGAATCGGGTCCAAAGACGCCCAAAACAATGACTGGGACCACACAATGCTTGCCACCCTCTCCCCTGCTTCTTTGGGTGTCACATTCCTTCCACCTCTGGCCCACTCCCTATGTGAGGGCTCCTGCTGCTCCTCCACTTTCCCACCCTCCCACAGCCTCAGTGTCTCCCAGGAGCTGGAAGAGCGACGGCCATCACCTCCTCGCCCACTTCCTGCGGACCCGCACCCCTTCCTTCCCCCCAGGTGATGACTAAGCAGAGCGGCCCGCAGCCCCAACCCCTACCCCACCTAGAGGACCTGTGTGTCTCAGGGGACTTTCCGCCTCTTCCCCTTCTCCACCTCGCGGGGATACTGGCCTCCCCTGGAGACCAAAGTCGCAGCAAATGCCAGAGGCACAGCCAGATGGGTTCCCCAGGAGGAGCAGGAGAGACACCGACCCACACCCTACCCAAGCCCCAGAAATGGCCGGGCAGCCCGGGGTCAGTGCCCAACCCAATGGGCGACCGGCTTGAGGAGCCTCAGTGCTGTGCGGCAGCCCTCCACTTCCCGCTGAGCCTGACCCCACTGCACCACCTTCCGCCGCCACTTCCCATGCACCCTCTTGCCCCAGGGTGGCAAGGACAGAGGACAGGACCACCAACTCACCAGTACATGTGGGACCACATCCATGGGGAGGCGCAAATTGAAAGCAGCTCCAAGGACACACGCAAGGAAGGAATGCAGGTCCAAGTCCCAGAGCCCAGCAACCCCGAAGAGCCTCCATGGTGCAGGCCTCCGCTGCAGCTCTCTACTTCCCACCTGGTTTAAGAACCTGGCACACTGTTCCCACACACCCTAAGGCCTGGGGCAGAAGGCACAGAGGTCAGCACTATCCACTTGTCAGAACGTGCTGGGCTGCATTCCATGTGGGGCGGGAAGTGTGGCTGAGGCTTCCCTTCCTCTTGGACTGAGCCAGGGACACACTGAGTTGAAGGGAGCATGGGGACCATGGAAGTTCATTGCACATGCGTGACATTATCCCTCTGCCTGTGGATGGACACCTCCATCTGTTCCCTCAGGACAGCAAGCCATTGAAAGAAGACAGTTCTGTGAAAAGGATCCAACCAGAGGCGCGGAATGGAATCCCCAGTACCAAAAAACAAAGCAAAACAAAACAAAACAAATAAACAAACAAAAAAAAAACAAAGAAACTGAAAAGTACTGAATGCACAACCATCTTAAAAGATATAATCATAGAACTTAAAGGAAATACACAAACTTGCTTATAAAAGAGCATTTTTCTTCCCCCTTCTTTTAAGCTTTGTGTTATGATGCTGATTGAGTTTAATTAGAAAATTGTATTTAAAGAGAGATATGAAAAATAGATCTTTTTAATTGTTTATTTCAGTAAGTCTAGCAAATGTTCAAAATATACGTTGTTATCCCTACTGAATGTGAAGGCAAATGTACAGAATAATTAACAGTACAAGATGGACAGAATTGTCACACAGGTACCAGGCAGAAGATTCAGGTTTGGGGAAGGGATTCAAAGGTCTTTGAAACCCAGACCCTGTCTTCTCTATTTGCAGGCCTTGGAGTTCCACATAATTTTTCCAGGACTCCAAATTTAACTTGAAAAGAGGAATGACAAATATACATGCCCAGAATTCATATCCTCCAAGCCTTCCCAGGGCTCCCTTACCATCTCCATATATGCCTTCTTTTCTTCCTCATGCAAACATTAATATTTTCTTAACTAGATAGGAGCCCCAAATTAGTCCATTTTCTCTCAGTGACATTGTAAAACTGGGTGGGGGGAGTACATTCCCTCAAAATCTGTATTATCATGATGAAATCATCTTAATAAATTTTAACCCTCAAATATTAGACTTACATAAATATTGTAAAAATAGTTTAACAGTTCCTGTTTATCTCTCAACAGTTTCCAAAAGCATTAATATTTTTTTTCCCTTAAGTTAAAGCATCAATACCAGGAAATTTACATTCATGTATCCATCATCAAACCACAGATTATATTCCAAGTTCATGTATTCCACTAATAGTCTCTTGTTTCCAAAAGTCTAGGACACCATACCACATTTTTGTTATTTTTCCTTACTCTCTTCCAATCTTAAAACAGTTCCTTAGTCTTTCCTTGCTTATTATGAGCTTGATTTTTATGAGTATTTTTATCAATTTGTTTTGTAGAATGTTCTTCAGGTGATTGGGCCTTATGTTTTCTCATGATTGGATTGAATGTATAAATGTTTCACATAAACAACACAGACAAGATAACACATCCTTCTCAATGCATTGCATCAAAATATCCATAATGTTAATAACCCTTACTACTGGTGATGTTCATCGTGACTTTATGGTTACAATGACATTTTCTAGATTATTGTCTTTCATTTGTAGTTCATAAGTATTTGGGGATAGATGCTTTGAAACTATGATGATTGCCTGTTCTTTTCAAACTTTCACCTGCTACTCTTAGCATCCATTAGTGAATCTTGGCTGCAGCAATGATTTTTGTAGGTGTTCACCTATTGGTTATTTTTGCTCAAGACTGATTTGACTCTACAGAAGTTCTAGTGTATCTACATTGCACAAGATGCAAAGTTTTTCTTCCTCAAATCTTCAGCACCTGTACGGAATGTAAATGTATTTCTCTTAATTGAGAAATCTATTATTGGATTCCATGAAAAATGCTACTTATCTTCAGTCAATAATGTGTCTCACTTTCTCAGTCACCTAATTTTCTTTGGGACTAGAGTGGAATGAATGAAAAAGAAGACTCTGCATCTTGCACCATCTGAGTCTATTTTCTGCATAAATTCTTATGACAGAAAGAAACATCACCATTATTCTTTTCAGTATGATAGATGATCACAGACAAAAAAATTTATTGATTTATTAGTTATACTCATGTTTAAGCCTTTAATGCAACAAACTTGATTATGTATTTAAAAAACTCTTCAGTTTCTACATGTTTTTTATTGTCTACCCTTTCTTAAATTGAGTTGTATTTCAAAGGAAGCATAAAAATAGACTGAAATATTGTACTATTTTACCATGAAGGAAAAAAATTTTCTCAAGCAAAATTTGGAGAATTAAATGACTAAAAGACCCCCATCCTCCCAATCTATCAAAGAAAAACAGAGATGAAACTCATGGAGTAGACTTGGCTCTGCTTCTGTATCTATGAATGTCCTGGAAAAATCCTTAACTTCCTTAGATTCCCATTTCTCTAAAATTAAAGACAGGTGATAGTAGCTAAGTAATCTCTAATATGTCATATTTAATAGAGCATCCAAAATGTTTTTATTCAATCTGATACAGGAGAGCTGTAAATTATATAGTTAAGAAAGTTCATTGATTTACCCAAACGTATTTTAATATGGTTTACTTATTATTTATACTACTGCTTATTTTATTTACCCCTTGCTGTAAATTAATTCCAAATAAATTAATTCCAAAATAATAACATAGAACATGTATATGAGCAGGTTTACTTTTATCATTTGCACTTTATTCAATACCTTGTGAATTATATCAAGACAACAAAGAGCAGTGATCATGGCATATTTTGAGCATTCACAGTAAATTTTTTCAATGTACATTAGTTTTTCAATTTGCCCATGCCAAATGGAACTCATGCAAAATTATAGAGTAAGCAATTCAATATTACACAAAATTATATAATTTAACCTTCCCACTATTTTACTTCTTTATCAAGGTCCTTCTTTACCAGGAGCCACACATAAAACTCAGTGTATCTCAGCCATCACTGTGCTTTCAGAACTTGTCCAGTACTGTCACTGTAGGCCTTCATAATAAAATTTGATGAATTCAGTGGAAGTCAACAGAATTGAGTGCCAGAACATCCTAGTTAGATTTGAGAGATCTGAATATTGACTCAGAGAAACTAAGTTCAATCATTCAAATGTTATGCCATGGGACATAGGCTATTTGAATTTAATTTCTTAGCTAACATGAAATGATTTAAGGGGAAAGAAAGCTTCCCTAAGGAAACTGTGTGGATTAAACAATGGCATACTGAACTTCTTCTGCTCTTATAAAGTATATCTTTATATTAAAGAAAAACTCTTCCACTGAATCAGAGAATTGAAGAATTTCTGAATTACTGAATGAGTGTACATCTAAAATAAAGCAGAATCAGGCATAAATTTTGTATGTTCACATATAAATACACTACCAATGAAATTCCACATCATGTACAACCACAAGAATGGAATCCTAATTAGAAGAGTTATACCCCATGTATGTATAATATGTCAAAATATAATGTCATGTATATGTAAATAGAACAAATTACAAAAAAAAGTAAAGCAGAAGCATAATAACTCCCAACACAAAATACAAGTAAGGGAAAATTGAGAAAAAAATTTCATAAAAATGATTCTAATCTTAAAAGCTAGACCTATATTAATAGATTATAAACACTTTTTCTAAAGTAGGCATTAGTTCTATACATAGGAATATACCTTGCACAGAATTAAGATGTAAAAAATGGGAGTGCATAGCTGGAACTTCCAAATTAAGAGAGAGAGAGAGAGAGAGAGAGAAATAACTTTCTATGAAGCAAATTCACTTGGGCAATATTCACATTCTTATTTGATACATAGGTGGATGCTCATCTTATCTACTGCATAGTACACTTAAACCAAACCTACTAATGTATCCATAAAACTCAATTAAAACCCAACATTTGTTTTATCCATGGAGAGAAATATTGGAGAAACTGACTTACACATCTGCAAAGAAAACACATGGCAAATGCCTCTATTCATCAGCCTGACTAGTCATTGAACAAATGTGCATAAACAACCCTGAACACTTGATCATTTATAGAAAAAAAATAAATACCTATAAATATATATGCATATATGTGTATATGTGTATATATATGTGTGTATATGTGTTTTATATATATATATAAAAGCAAAGTTTGCAAGTGGAAAACTGACATAAAATTAAGAGATTTTTTTTTAAATATTGTCAATTGTCTCTGGAAATATGAATAGCCAATGAGTAAAAACGAATTGAGTGAAGAAGCACCAGAAAAATTTAGTAAGAATTAAATAATCTTAGCCACATCAAATTTTAAAAAGGATGGTTAATTAACAGAAGGAAGGAAGCAATATGTGTAATTAGTAATTAAAAATGTAGTTAAGGCAAAAATCCCTAAAATCCAAAACAAGAAGAAAATGATAGAAAATGCAAAGCCATTAAGAGGTGTGGAGAATTAATCCATCTAAAGGGAAGTCTAGAAAGAAAACAAAGCAATTATCAACACTATGGATATGATAGAGGGTGTTTTCCTGAACTTGAAAAAGCAATATTTTCAATATGCACAAATCCACTTCCTTCAAAACAGAAGGAATGGAAAAGAACATGCTAGATAAGTCAGAATTCCATTGATCATGATAATACTGTAAGGAAGAGGAAAATTTTATGTAGCAAAAATCATGTGACATTTGTCTTCCTGTTTCTGATGTATTTCATTTATCATTATGTTCTCCATTCTGTTCATGCTGCTGCATATGACAGGTTTTCATTATTTTAATGACTGAATAATATCTTATTATTAATATATTTATATATAACATTCTCTTTTTCCATTCAACCACCAACAAATAACTAAATTGACCTCAAATCATAGCTTCTGATAATAGTGCTGTAATAAATGTGCACATGTAAGTATCTATTTATTATATTGATTTCATTTCCATTGGCTACTTAGTAGTGGAATAGCTGGATTGCATGTTAGTTTTATTTTTAGTTTTTTGAGAAATCTACACAGTTTTCCATATTGACTACTAATTTACATTCCCACAAACAATATGTAAAATTTCCACTTTCTCCACATCCTTGATAGCATTTTTTTTTGTTTGGTTTATCTTTTTGATTATATCCATTCCAACTGGGGTCAGATGTTTTCTTATTGTGATTTCAATTTGCATTTCCTTGATGAGTGTGATGTTGAGTGATTTTTCAAAAATTTATGGCCATTTCTTTATCTTCTTTGATGAGTGCCTAGTCAGATCATTTGTTCATTTTACTGAATTTCTTTCTGTTCAGTTTATTAAGATCCTTATATATTCTGGATGTGATTTTTTATAGGATGAATATTTTGTAATTATTTCATCCCATTCTACTGATCATCCTGTCACTCCTCCTTGTTTTCTTTGGTGTGCACAAGATTCTTAGTTTGATGTGATCCCATTTGTCTATATTTTTCTTTGCCTGTGTTGTTAGAATCCTATCACAAATAATTTTAAAAATAAAATTACCTGTAACAATGTCTTGAAGTATATTTTCATTATTTTTCTAGTTTCCCAATGTGTTTCATGGTTTTGGATCTTACATTTAAATTTTGATCCATTTTGAGCTGATTTTATACACTGAGTGAGAGGAATCTAGCTTCATACTTCAGCATGTGAATATCTAAGGAGGCTGTCTTTTCTCCAATTTATGTTTTGGGTATCACTTTCAAAGATTAGTTGACTCTCCATACATAGATTTACTTTTAGTTTCTCTGTTCTGTTCCATTGGTCTGTGTGTGTCTGTTTTTAGGACAGTACCATGTTGTTTGGGTTAATATAACTTTTCAGTATATTATATTATGTTGCTTCCAGCTTTATTCTTTATATTCAAGATTTCTTTGTCTACTGAGGATTTCTTGTGATTCCACATGAATTCTAAGCTTTTTTTTTCTTATTTCTGTGAAGAATGTTGTTGGCATTTTGATGGGGACTGCATTTCACCTGCATGTGGCTTAGGTAAGACACACTAAGTTCTACCCCTTGCTCCTCCCTGCTCTTGCAGTGGCTGTATTTGCCTCTCATCAATGTCTCAAGTACCAGAGTCAGTGATATTGAAAAATGCTACATTTATTTTACTTCTATAGTAGATTACTCCAAAACTAGTGTTTAAAACAACACAAACACATTTTCATAGAGTTGTGTGGAGAAGCCCAAAACCGTACTCATTGAACTAAGGTCAATGTGCCAGCACAGATATGTTCTCTACTGGAAGGTTCTAGACAAAATCTGTTTCTTCATTTTTTCCAGCTTTTTTATTTTATTTTTATTTATTTATTTTTATTTATTTTTTTTGTGGTGCTGGGGATTGAACTCAGGGCTTTGTGCATGCCAAGCAACCATTCTACCTACTGAACTATGTCCCCAGGTCCCCCTTTTCCAGCTTTTAATTGGAAATTGCAGTGCTTGAACCTTGACTGTTTTCCTCCATCTTGAAACCAGCAACTTTATAATTTTTTGACTAATCTCCCATGTTCACATCTACCATTCTGATCAATGCTTGGAAAACTTTTCTGTTTTTAAGGAATGGTGTAATTAGATTGGGTTCACCTGGATAACACAGGACAACATCCTTATATAAAGAACTTTAAAATTGAAAACATAATAAAAGTCCCTTTTGCCACATATGGTAACATGCTTACAGTTTGAAAAGGTAAGATTATTAATAAGCAAATTTCCTTTTTCCCTTGAGTATTTTCTATCCCAAAACTACATTAAAAAAATCCTTTGTCTAGCCATACCTATGTATGTTGGGTAATGCCTGTGTAATTCCTGGTAGCTGATAATGGAAGTGGTCTCAGATTACTATGGTTCATCTTGAAGGTGTCTTCCCTTGGATAACAGACTATAAGCTGAATAATCAATCAAAGGACATTTTTAGGATCTGTTTTAGGAATTATCATTATAGAAGAGGAGTGAAACAAGACAAGAATTGGACAAAGGAAGAGATCAGGCTGCTATCAAATAAAGAGCCTACAGAATGGGAGATCTTTGCCAAGTGCTACTCTAACAGGGAATTAATATCCAGAATATATTCAGAACTCAAAAAACTTAAAACCAAAAATAGATAAATAACCAAGTTAATAAGTGTACAAAAAATAGATTAAATAGACACTTCTCATAAGAAGAAATACAAATGGCCAATAAATATATAAAAAAATGTTCAACAACTCTAGCAATCAGGGAAATGCAAATGAAAAATACATTGAGATTTTATTTCACTCCAGTCAGAATGGAAATTATCAAGAATAAAAATAATAATACAAGAATACAGATAATAATAAATTTTGGCAAAGAGTGAGGGAAAAGGTAAACTCATACATTCTTGGTGGGACTGCAACTTAGCATCACCACTCTAAAGCAATATGAAGACTCATCAAAAAAATTAGAAATGAAAATAACATATGACCATGTTATCCCCCTTTTTGGTACACATGCAAAAGATCTAAAATCAGCATATTGTAGGAAAGCAGACAAATCAATATTTATTGTAGCAAATTCACAGCATTCAAGCCATGGAACCAGCCTAGAAGCCTATCAAAAATTTTTGATTAACAAGATGCAGCATATATACACAATGGAGTATGACTTTGCTATAAAGAAGAATGAAACTATGGCATTTACTGGTGAATGGATGGCACAAAAGAATATCATGCTAAGTGAAGAAAGCCAGACTCAGAAAGTCAAGGGTTGAGTGTTTTATGTGATATGCAGAAACTTGTTCAAAATAAAGGAAAGTAAGAAAGAAGGAAGAAAGGAAGGAAAGAGATAAAGAGAGAGAGAGAGAGAGAGAGAGAGAGAGAGAGAGAGAGAGAGAGAGAGAAAGTGTGGGAGGATTCCATGAAAGCAGAAGTGAGATCAGTGCAGTTCAGAAAGGGAATTGAGGGGGAGGGAGGAGGGATAGGTAAAGGGAGGAACAGTGGAATGAATCTAATCAAATTTTCCTATGTACATATATGAATATAACACAGTGAATTTCATATATATATATAATATATGTACATATGTCTGTAATTCACTGATTTAAAAAAGATGCATAAATGGAAGTATCACTAGATTAGAGATGAGGGAATGGGGGCACAGGATGGGAGAGAAAAGGGAAGTCCTGGGGACTGAACTGGAGCAAATTATATTCCATGCTTGTTGTATGATTATGTCAAAATGAATGCTAATATTATGTCTAAATAAATAAACTAATAAAAAAGCATTACCTGATGGTGCATTGAAGGATTTTTTGAATAGAAAATATTCCTTTAGATAATCCTGTGTTAATCTGAAGATCAGTATTTTAAGTCATGTACATTACCAGTCATTGGATGCTGGATACATGCTGGGAAGTGAGGGAGTCTCCCACCCAGAGCAACTTCCAGGGAGAGATGGCAGCAGAGAGACACTTGGCAGCAGCACTCACTGCAGATTGGGAAATAAATCCTTCTGTTTTCAGTGAGGATCTGAAAAGCTCAACACTGTATCCACAACTTCCTTCTGACCTTGTCTGAATATCCTCTTACATTGTAAACATTTTCTGTTTCCCTGGTATCTGCCAAACCCCCTCATACAACCATTACTAAAAATTATGTGCTTTTTGTTTAAATATACCTTTTCCAGCTCCATTATATTCATTCTGTTAACAAATGCTGCCAAATCAGTTCTGTCTAATTTCAGCCTCAATGGACTGGAATAAATTGTGTGGAGTTAAAATGTGTAATGTAATTTGTATGTGTAATATCATATATCATTTTTCTGTTTTCCACAATAATTCTAATATCAGGTTGTCCCAATAATGGGATAGTGAAAAGGAAGTCAGTACTTTACATGGCAAGTTACATGCATTAGAGAACCAGAGTTGAGAATTCACTTTCCCTTTCATTTTCCTGTACAGTGTGACACTGGTGGACTAATGTCCAAAATCTAACACTTACTGTTTTATTGATTATTTTTTGTTTCTCTTGCATGGCAAAAGTTCTTGACTTCATTTTCTTTCTTTGCAAAATCTGGGTAATATTATCTTCCTCACAGGGATTGGTTTTTTCAATTTGTTTGTTGCATTTAGATATACACAAGAGTAGGGTGTATTTTGACATACTATATAAACATGGAGTGCATGCCTCTGCTTGTATGGTGAAAACCACAGTGATGATAGAAGATATGAGGCACTGTGACAGGCACATAACTGACCAGGATGCACACATTTTGCTCTGTTCTTCTATTTTATTAATAGGTCTCCAATAATCTTCCATCTACATTCTCCCATATATATGCCACCATGACCACTGTCCCATTTGCTTAATACATTATATATTTTCATAAGCCTATAAATATAATATTTTGATAAATTTAAGATGCATAGGTGTTTTAAGGAAAAAGTGATATTTCAGAAATACAAATATATGGTATGTTTTTCACACTGTTGCAAGTCTACATGACCTTTAATTTTAGTATCATATATAAATTTACTATGGAAATAGATTAGAAACTGAACTTAAATTAGGAGCAAATAAGAAATTAATTATGTACATTTATTGGCACAATAGAGTGGCATGTAAATAAAAATTATTATATTTGTTATTTTATATTTTAAAGTACATTTATTCCCAAGTCACAAATATAATAATTTAATTTGCCTTAAATTTTATATGTCTCTTGAACTGTTTATTCAAAAAAATATTTTATAAGCATCAGATGATATCCTTAACAATTTTCCCCAGAAAAAATATGCATATATAGAGAATTTTGAAGACCATTTCTGAAGCACATAAAACCTTCAAAGTAGAACCTTAGACTTTTACCCATGACTTACAATCTTTTTAAATAACTCATATTCTTCAAAAAGCTTTTTACTTCCTCATAATTTTTTTTGTCTCTTTCTCCCTTAAATGGGAAACCCTATATGAATAAGAATTTACATTTCAGAAATAGTTTCCAAATATCAGGGAAAAGTAAGCACACTACATAAAAGCACTTTAATCAATAATTTATCCCTTCTTATCATCTAACACAATAAGGTGGATATGGATACAAATCTCATTTCCCTAAATAATAACATAATTATTTTCAAACATGTAGGATTGAAAACAGTCATAGTGACTGAATTTTGTATTAACCAATTTAAAATAAATATTAAAAATAAGTTTTTAAGAAATGAAGATAACATTATGCTTATTTATAATAAGATAGTTTGATCTAAATTTAGTAAAAACTTGCATCTTATAACTATTTTCATCTACTCATTTGAATGAATTCATGGGAAAGCAAATTAAATTATATTGACTTTAGGACTTTAAATATACATATGTACTTGTGGTAAAGTGAATCAGAACACAGAGAAAGAAGAACAACAATGGATGAATGATGTTGTTGCTGAAGGAAAATATATGAAAAGTGAAGGAGGTATCTTCAAACATGGAACAGATCCCAGGAACATCATGATAATCATCTCTTACACTTATCCCATCTAAGACATCAAAGTTTGGGCCCAGGACTGGGGATGCAATCCAGTGATAGACTGCTTGCCTAGCATGCACAAGATTCTGGGCTCCATCCCCAATACCACAAAAAAAAAATAGAACCCAGCCATCTAATGTTTTAATATCTAGGCAAATATGCAATGTAAGCTGAAGGAAGAATAATTCATAAGTGATAGAACTGTTTTTACTCAACCTTTAGTGGGTTAAATGTGGTATATTTAATAGACAAACTAGACCTCAACAGTCCAGGAGACTACAAAGCATGCTGCAAATCAGAAGCCCAAATATAGGCCAACTAGATGTACAAATGGTAAAAGCAGTGGTAGACATGTCCAGGCACAGTGGAAGTCTACTATAAATTAAGACCAAGTTCATCTGTGAGAGGATATACAATAGTGTGATGGTTGTCAAAGATCCCAGAGTGAAATGCATACCAAATTTTGTGTGCATACCAGGTGGGGCTGCCACAGTAGCAAAATGAGAGGATATTCCAAACACAGAGGATAGTCAGAAAAAACTCACACATAACAGTTGAATGGCCCCACATCTATAAATAGACTAGATATTAAGGGAGAAAAGTTGTCTTTATTGTAAAGCCAGCTTCAAACATCTGTACAAAAACATGGTGTACATCAAACCATAAGAAAATACATGAGGGCACATACAAGCTACATTGACTAATTCACCTAATATCAGCTCTGTGCATAACTTCTCCACAATCCCACTTGAAAATTAAGTCAATCCACATTATTGATTAATTTGCAATAAATTAGCCAAATGTATGGAGAATGTCAGTTCAACCAGTAAGTGCAGAACATGCTGCTGAATTAAAGGATATGATGGTTTAGCTGTAGAACAAAAGTTAGTGCAGAGAAGCATGCATTTAAATATGTAAATGTACATAAATGTACATAACACTGAATATATTTTTCATAGTGTATTCAGTAGAATTGAAACTGTTGGATATGTGTTCACAAATTGTGAACATAGGTTGCATTATGAAGCATGGTTAGGTAAAAGAATAGTAACTATGTATTCACAAAATGACCTATATTAAAGTAGACCAACTAAATAAAGATAGGCTTTCAAGGTAAATTTATGTGTTGTGTAGGTTTAATGTCAAACTACATATTTCTTTAACTGTAGATAAAAATTGTACTGTTGAAAGTGAAAAAGGAGTGGGTGAATAGCTCATCCTGTAGAGCACTTACCGAGCTTGTGCACGTATTAGTGTTCAAATCCCCAGCACCTGGGAGAAGAACAAATAAGTGAAAAGTGAAAAAGGAATCCTATGATTTTGACTTGCTGAGGAAAAATTTAGGAATGTGGTAGGCAAAATCTAGCTCAATTTTATTGTCTGTATTTTGTAAAAAAAGGCCTACCTTCAAAGGATGAAATTTTCCCATTTTCAACAAATAAAGGAGGCAGAGTTAGAAAATTATAAACATGTGCCTTCATTATTTATATAATCAACAAATAATATTATATGAAATTATATAAATGTATTTTTACCTGAAAATGTTAAATTTTTATTTTATTATATTTAAGAAATTCACCCTGAACTTTCAATGTTGTTTTTAATATGCAGAAATTTTGTTTCTTTCTGATGGAAGCAAACACTAAAGATGTAAGTATCAAGGCTAACCGCATGAGTGGAGGGTCTTTTCTTATTGTAGAGGTGTACCGCTCTACGTGAATGTTTTATTTATATCAATTTATAAATCAGAAGGTATGAGACAGATTTCTGCTATTATATCAGTTGATATATTTGAATCATTTATTATATAGAAAACATTATGAACAAATGTATTACTTAAATTTATTTCATGAATTATCTTAAATAAGAGGTTGCTTATGAGAGGATTTTAAATATGAGCATCGGTACCTTACATACAATGATCAAGGATAAAACAGGGAATAATCCTCACTTAGTTTCAACCTTCCTGTATTTACTTTTAGAGAATTTAAATAGAAAAAATTTAAGACTGGTTTTTCATCACTTCCATGTAATGAATACTGAATGAGCAGTGGCTGATGGATTATCAAGCATCTGTAACCATGACACTTTGCCAATATTTTCTCTTCACCTCGATTTTGTTTCACCTGCAGTTCAACATTTATTCATGTACTTTTATATTGAATTTTTAAATTCCCTTTTCTTGAACCAGCTCAAGTAGTACAAAAAACTATTTACCAAACCCTACTTTCCAAATGAAATTCCTATTAAATATCTAGTCCATATTATTCACTCTAAGACATGTGGAAATATGCATGTATGTATGTATATGTATACACCTGTGTAAATTTATACCTGCATACATATTTTAAAAATGAAAACTGCTGTTGTACAGATATTGACAAAATACTTGACAGCATTGTGTATTCTTTTTAAATGATATTATCGTTAATCTTTGTTGGGCTGTGTGGGTAATTATACATTTTGTGTGTTTTTGTGTCTAAGGATATATTTTACTCATATATTCATTCATAAACTTAAATTTGTCCCCAACTATTATGATATTATAAAAAAATGGTAAGCATTATTACACATATCTTGTGCACCTAGGCTGCACTTGTGTTGTTTGGGTAAAATAAAATTCTTAATTTGATGTGTGTTAAAAAATCAGATCTTACATATAATGACCTTTCTGTCTATGATCCATGGTCAAAATTTAAGGAATCTTTTCATGAAGAAGTTCCTGCACATGTCTTACCATCTTTTCTCCTAACTAGTCTGTTTCCACTCATGCTGCAGATCCTATCTCAAGTATCACTTCCTGATATTCTTATTTAATTCTTCTACATTATTTTCTTATAAAACCCCATATCCATCCTCCATCTTTCTTGAACTTGTCAGAGAAACACACACACACACACACACACACACACACACACACACACCTACATATATATATGTATGTATACTTTTAAAGTTTATTTCTATCTCCTTTACATACTGTAACCTTGATTAGCAATAAAAATTTTATTTTCACTTGTAATAACACTTTAAATTCAAATGAATGTCCATCACAAAGTAGGTGATTAAGAACTATTTTTGTCAATGAAAATAATTAACAAATGACTTTAATGAGCTTTAAAATCATATAATATATGATTTTCATTACTTTGAATTTTTTGATTGTGAGTAAATTCATATTTTCCAATATGTATGCAAGTTTTCTTTCATTTTTCATATTTATAGAATTTTGACTTATCAAAGTTTTTATGTGTATCTTTTTGCTGTTGTGACACGTTACTACAAATTTATTTCTCAAAATATCAAAAATGCATTATCTTATGGTTCTGAAGGTTTGAATTCTGAAGAGAATACAGGATGGAAACCAGGCTTTCAGCATGGTTGTATATCTCTGGAAGACTCCAGAGAAACCTATTTCTTCGCTTAGTCCAAATTCTAGAGGTCACTTTGGGTCCTTGACTTATGACCCCTTCTTCAGCCTTGAATAGCCATGAAGTTAAATTGTGTTGTTTGATGTATTCTGCTATTCTGACATTGCCCTCCTTGCCTCTCTCTTACTAAGAGCCTTATAATGTGATTACATTATATCTTTCCAGATATTCCAAAATAAAGATCCCATCTCAAGATTCTTAATTATATCCATAAATGTAACATAGGATCTTGTAACAGGTATTCACAGGCTTCAGAGATTAAGGTATAGGCATCTGTCAGGGTTACTATATTCTCTACAAACAGTATAATACATGTCTTGCCTCTGTGTGTGTGTGTGTGTGTGTGTGTGTGTGTGTATGTTTGTGAATGAACATGTGCAGATTTTCTTTATAGTCACTACTTGTGTGAATAAAATATTAGACAATTTTTATTACTGAAATTTTTATTGCAGTTAGTGTTCAAGATAGATGAAATCTAGGATAGTTAAATTCTTAGATTTTATGAATAGTCTCCTCTATTAATTTAAGCTGATCTTGAAAAATTTGAGTAAGTATGTATTCCCATTGCTGTGTTCTGCACAGTGAGGGATCAGATAACCACAAGGAGGTATGAGCCCACTGAGAAATTAAAAGCCTGAAATAATTTAATAGAAAATAAAATAAAAAAAGACACAGGGAACTTGTTTCAACCTAGGGGCCAGGTGGGGGGGATTGGACTTGATAGGTGCAATCTCTAATGAAGAGTGAGTCTCCCATGCTTTATTTATAGACTGTGGGGAAGTTTGTCCACTGGAGTCTTATCACTTGGGCAGTAACTCTCCCTCCTCCAGGCAGCTTGTGCCTCAGAGCTGCTTGGGCACACTGATATCTCTTTCCATCTGGGGCTGTCTGAAACAATAAATTCCAAGGCATCACAGAATTCTCTTTCAGCAGGACATTACCAGGATAATGGAAGAGTCTCAGGTCTGTGAGATAGCTCCCAGTGTTCACCAAGGGGCACACCTCCACTTAGAGATGGCTGAGACAAGCCCACCTTCATCAGCAGCTCTCAGCATACTCCACATACAAATGATCCTTTTATTCACATGATTCTTGTTATTCACTGAATCAATTGACATTTTTAAAATTAAATTTGAAGTGTTTGCTTAATCTCTTATTTTGCTTTTATCTAAAGCACCCTGTCCTTGTTTTATGATTGTGAACACCTCCCAAATTTCTGAAAATATAAATTAGATATAGTCTTTTTTACTTTATCCTTTTCTACTATCCTAAAAGTTGATTAATTTGTTGATAATAACTCCATATTCCTGTCTTCATTTGCCTCATATATCTTGTGTTAATTCACTGTCCATTCATATAAATAATAGAGTGATCAGTAATGATTAGTAGTACTGAATGATTTGTAGAGAAAACTATTGGGTTTCCTTATAAAGGATTTTGTCATGAAATGTCACTACTAATGGCTAAAACCTGCTTGACATACACAAATCAGCTATGCTTAAGTCTGTGAATTATATAGATCACTTGAGAAGAACTGAAGTCACCAACCATACCAGTTTACCTTTCTTTCTAGCTTTAACATCTTTCTACATGGGAAATCAAAGACAAATAATTCATTTTATTTAGGGAGTTGATATTTCTAGCTATCCTTAAGGTAGGAGAAAAGCATGATAGAACTCTTTTGCTTAGAATACAGGGAATTAGTCTAGTTAGTGTTATGGGGCACAACTTAAGAACAAACCGATCACCACTGAGAAGTCCAAATTTGAGAATCTTTATTAAGCTAGCTGGCTGACTGTCTCACACAATGCCCCAAAAATAGTTATTGGGAGAACATCCCCAACCACAGGGTTGTAGGGGTTCTTATACCAAAAATCACATTAATCATAAGTGTCTGTTGTTATGATTTGAAATTACAATATAATTTCTTGAGATCATCAACAGAGAAAGAAGTAGGTCAAAATGACCCTTATCTAGATACAAACTAAAGAATGGTTAGTAACATCCACACAATCACCATTCACATGGTACATTGTTTAAGAGCAATAGAAATCAAATGAGAGCAATTCCTTACTACATAGGAGTTGCCATTGTATATTATTAAACATGTTACACCAAGTAACTGATAATGGGCACAGAGGCTTTGCTCCTACCTTAAGGATAGTTAGAAATATCAACTCCTAAATAAAATGAATTATTTGTCTATGATTTTCCATGGGAGAAGCTTATTTCCTACATAACATGGAGTCTCAGAGCAAAGTGGAGTCTGTTTAGTCATTTCCCTTAGAGTCTGGCCTATAACATTTTCATGGAGTCAGATTTGTCAGCCCATCACATTAGTCACCCCTTACAACACCAAATGGTTGCTGCTGACTAATGACTTCTGGAAGTTTTCTTGTCAGTATTCATTTCTACAGTAACCCTTTTATGTCCAGATACTGATTTGTATGACTGTCTTCAGTTTTGTTGTTGAGTTGAACAAAAGAGCTCTCTATTTTTTGTAAATTATTCAATGTGACATGTTGGTTTTTTTAATTACTTAGAGTGCCACATAATTAAAGTTTCATATTTCCAAAGAATTTTTTTAGTAAAGTTCAGAGAAAAGGGACACTTAACCTCATACTTCCTATCAGATAGTTGTTGGATGTTAGGAGTTTCTAGGTGTACAATGAAACACAGATGAAGAACTTATGGTAATTGATACAAGATGAAACAGTGGAGGTGACAAGAAAGATTAAAAATAACACTTGAAATAAATGCTATCAAGGTAATAAACACAAGATGATATGTTTACAAAATACATGAATTGATAAAGCAAGGCTGAAGATTTGGGACTATTATTACAGTAATAGTGCTTATATTGTGTACTGAACAGTATATATGATTTAAACACACAAGGAATGAGTGGAAATTACCAGAAAAAATTGCTTCAAAATAAATGTCCTTGTTAAAAAGCTAATATAATGCAATGCATGTTATGACATGATAAGATATGTTTTAAAAAATAGTCTGGAAACTTTTTCATGATTAATATATATTTGTATCAAATAGAATAAAATATTAACTGACAGAAGAAAGAGAGGTTTACCAATTAGCCTCTGATACTCTTACTGTACTCTTCAGTATTCTTCTTCACAATGTTGTATTTATTTTAAGAAGACAAAATGTGTCAAAGTGATGCTGTATTGCACCTAACACATTTTAATTTCAGCATCCAAATGAGCATAGACACTATGGTCTTTTAAAAGTCATTAAGCCCTATGATAATGAAGAGTGGAAGCTGATTAATTTTTTGTAGTCAAACTTCTAATTTTCTGACAACTCAGATGTTCCCCTCTTCTTCATTTAACCACTGCACACTGCAAAGCATAAATATATATTTTTTTCCAATGTGCATTAAAACAGCCTGAACTCTGGAGAGCACAAGAAGTTCTACTTGCCCTTGTGTGAACTACAATAAAAATATTCACCAACCAAATTAAAGTAAAAAAATAAGAGGTTAACAAAATGGTTTTGCTTTTTACAAGTTCACGATAAATCATGATGCTAAACAAACATGTTTATTTTTACTTTTTCTCTTCTTCCCATTCTATCTCCATTTTGCCCTACATTTACATTATCTTTTAAGACTTAATTTTTTCCATTCACTTTGCATTAGTAGTTCCCCTATATGCACATATGTATGCATTTTTATAAAATACAATTATTTTCTCTATTTTTAAAATCAATATGCATATTTTTCTTAATCATATTTCAATGAACTTTCATGTAGGTATTTTTCACATATTTTAAACAGCTTTATTGGGATACAACTGCATACATTTAAAATGTACAATTTGATGAATTTTGTAATATTTATATGCCCAAGAAACTATTGTAACATCATGATCAATATACTTAATCATTCCCAAATGTTTCCGTGGATTTCTTTATAATGCTTCCACTCCTCTCTTCTATGACAAACACCCTTACTTTAATTCCAGGTAACTAAAATATCAGTTTCCATAGAAGTTCAAAATATTCATTGGCATTTTCTATTTCTAGTATTTCATGTAAATGATATCATATTATACTCTTGAATTGTTTCACCTGCATTATTTTTTTAAATTCATCCAAGCAGTGATGTTATTAGTTCCTTCCTTTTTATTATTGAATAATAGGTAGTATTATAGATCTGTGACAGTTTTCTCATATATTCACTCATTGATCTCATTAATGAATATTTGATTTGCATACATGATGTAGCTGGTGCAAGAAAAGTTCTTATGATCATTTATATAAAAATTGTTTTACAGGCATATACCTCCATTTACCTTAGGTGAATACCTATAAGTGGAATGGCTAGACCTATGGAAGTTATACACTTAATTTCTTAAGAAACCAACATTTTTCAAGATAGTTATGTCATTTTACACCTCCATCATCAGTGTAGCAGAACTCTAATTCCTCCTTATTATTGACAATATTTAAAACAAGAAGTCTCTTCAAAGTTTGTCCTTCTGATATTAAAATTTTTAATATTTATTTTTGTAACAACAAAGGGTGATATATATCTTCTCATGTGCTTATTGACTCTGCATATCCTCTTTGGTAAATGATTTGTGATTATCTTTTACTCAGTTTTTCTTCAATTGGTTTATTTTGAGAAGTTTGAGTACAAGTCTTTAATCATAAATATGATATGTAAATATTTTCTCACCACACAAAACTTGACTCTTGATTCTTTTTATATTGTCTTCTTTTAAAATTATTACTTTATTGGTGCATTTTATTTATACATGTGAGAGTTATTACTCCATATTTTTATATGTAGATATATCTTTCTAAGAGCACATGTTTCTGTTTTAGAAGAGTGTAGTTTATCAATTTGTTCTTATGGACACTGCTTTTGGTATCATATCATAAAATATGTTGGTAAAACACAGGGCATAAATATTTTCTCCCATGTCTTATTCTGAAGGTTTATTATCACAGATTTAACTTTTTCATATGTGAGTCACTTTGAATTATTTTTTGTACATGGCAGAAAATATATTTACATGTATAAGTCTTTGTTTATTTTTGCAAATGAATTTTAATTATTAAAGCTACTCATTTACCTTTATACATTTTTGTCAAAAATCAATTGTCCATGTATGTATAGGAATATTTCTGTGCTCTTCATTCTGATCTTCATCCACTGATCTGTTAGTTTTTATGCCAATCCCACATACTCTTGATTGCTCTTCCATTGCAGTGTATTTTAAAATAGTGTTAGTTCTCTTGTTTTGTTCATCTTTACATTTCTTGAATAATCTGGATCATTTGCATTTCAATATGAATTTAATGTTAAGTGTGTGATTAATTCTATTTAATGAATTAATGAGTAAAGATTAACTCTATATAATATGTATCTAATATGTAAGGCACATGCAAAGTATAAAATAAAATGTAAACAAAGAAGAATATTTATTTCAAGTAATTTCTTAAAAATCTGAAAGTATTTCAAATTACTTGCAATTTAATTGACATAACAAATGTATTGAATGGTCCTTTGTATCTGAAAGGTATATGCATTTTCAATAAATATAGATTTTGTCTTTTAGAGAATTTCATTCTTAGAACAGAAAAGAATGATCAAATTTATTTCCCTCATATACCCTAGAGAACTCAAGAATGAGCACATGATTATATTTACAGTGGGCAATATTAAGATTAATGTAACAGGTGGGCATTGGCCTGTGTACTTTACATTATGTTCATCTGACCCTCCAATCTTCATTTATTAAAACAGACTTTACTACAGAATTAAATGGACAAGTTATTATTGGTAGCAGAATTTTGCAATAAAATATGTCACTTTGTACCATAGATCCACGATGGACATCTAACGTGCTTTCATCTTCTGTAAGAATATGACATTTCTCCATCTTCCATATCACCATGTTAATAAAATTACTTATCTTAAATACTCAATATTCTTTAATATACTCTATTTCCCTCTGAATTTGGCTAAATCATTTTATCAAGAGTCTTAATGTCCATATTTGAAAATGATATCATTTGTTACTTGGTATGCATTAGCATCCAAAATGTTACACTGTGTAGTATCTTTTATATTTTTGGAATAAAGGGATATGAAAGATTTGATAGATTTTTAACTACTATGACTATTAAAAACCTAGAAATTTTGGTTCAGAAGTAATGCAGGAATGAGTGAACCAGGGGAAAATGACACTGTCAAGGTGAATGAGAGAAGCAGTTACCCATGAAATATTTACTTTCTATTTCATATTTTCCATGCAAGCATATATAAAACAGTTCTATGTAGTCTTCTCCATTAGGAACAAAATTTCTAACCTAAGATGTAGCAAAACTATTCATCAGAGAAAGACTGATTAAACTCTTCTGTCCAGGGGATTGAGTTGTCACACACATGGGCCAATGGCTTGTTAACTTTCAAATCCTTCTTTCATTCTTTTGTGGTTTATTAACTTCTTAAAAGGCCATTGCTTTTTTACAGACTATTTGAAGGTTCCTTTGAGAAAAGATGCTGTAAAAGTAAGCAATTCCTTTAATAGTACCTAGTTATGCTACTAACATTCGTAGAGGAAAGATAATGTCATTCACTTCAGCTACCAAACTGTTAATTATTTTCAGAACAGTAAGTAAGTAGAATAAGAATAAGAAATTAGTATAAGTACAATATCTCCATCTCTAGATCACATTTCTGTTAACAGGAGAAAAAATTAGCAAAGTTCTTTTGTGATATAAATCTTACATGGTCAAGGATGTGAACAAAAGAAGACTGATAAAAGTACAATTGATAATAAAAGTAATAATAAAAAATAATACACATAGAATAAGTGTAGGTGTGATTACTAAACTACCATAATTTTTCAATTTTTAAATCGATAATAATTCAAAATATAAAAAGTTTTATGTTTCTGAACAACTCTTCTGTTCTTTAACTGTTCTTATGTTTCAACTATTAAAGAAAAATTTCAGTTCCTTTGAGAAATAAGCAAGGTCATATTCAAAGTTGTCTTCGAAACTTTGGTTTCTTTTTATATGGAAAAATAAAATGAATTAAACATATTGGAACTTCTTTTAAAATTCATCTTCTGACTATTAGAACTTTGTCCCTTAAATCAAGGAGATTTTTAATAAATACCAATAATCAATACTAAACAACCTGCTAATCCAGAGATCTCAGTCATAATTTCATAGATAAATATAACACATTAATTTACTACCATTTAGAATAAAGTCTTTTGTCTAAGGAGAATAAAGTGAGAATATTTATTTGATCATTATTTCCATAAATTATATTGTAAGAATTTTTCTGAAATTCCAAAATCCCATAGGTACTTCATAATAGTTACATATATATCTTTTTGTTTTTATGTGAGCAAATGTCTTCTTGAAACATACAATTGAATATTTTGATAAGGAAATATAGAGTAACTTTATCAATAAAATTCCAGTGACTCTATGTTAAATTATTGGAATATTGCTTCAACTGGAAATGGTTTTGTTAGTTTGTTTTCCTTTCCAAAAAAAAAATAATAATTCCATTAAAACTACAGGGATATTGCATTTCCAATACATAAAATGTTTGGCATTGGTTAGAAAACCAAGTTTGTATGATTTTCAACATGACATGACATAACACAATCTTTTCAGATCAACCATCAGTATAAAAGTAAAGGGAGATAGAATCACATGACCTCTTAATGATGAGTAAGTAACTCACACTGTCAATAGCATATATTAAAAAGAAATATATTTCATGCAGAAAAAATCTGGTGAATTTTAAGCATCTAAATAAAACCTTAATTTTCAAGCAGTCCAATATGAATAATAGGGAATCAGAATGTAAGGCACTAATAGAGATTTTGTTATATTTCAATACAATGATTCAAATTAGAGCACCAGTAGCATTTTCTGCAAATGGGAATGCATTGTAAAAGTAATATTCATTTCTCTTCAGAAAAAATTACTTCTATAAAACAGTGCTCTTAAAAATCAAGTCTGCATTGGTAGAAATGAAAACAAATGTATATATGTGCCCATGTGCTTGAGGAAATATGTAACTTTCAAGAAATAGTTTTTGTAATACCATGCAAGTGTCATTTTATATGTTCATATTATCCCTAAATAATATTAGTTAATTAAATATTGTTTTGATTATTTTTCTATTTCTTTAGCTTCATATTTTGAGAAAATTATAGATTCACATTCTTGTATTTTGGATCTGGAATGTCTGCCAAGACTCATGGATTTAAAGTTTCCAGTTCAGTCTTGTTCAGGGGCTCTCTGGAAATGATAGGATAATGAGGACTCTAACCTCATCAGTGGAGTCATCCATGAGGGATTCATAACTGACCGGACTATTGTGTGATGGCAGACATTGTGGAAGGTGGGACCTGATTAAAGGGAGTGGACCACTGGGGTTGTACCATGGGATTGCACCCTGAAATTGCACCCTGGGGACTGCATCTTGTCCCAAGTCTGCATTTCTCTCCAACCCCTCTTTCTGTCCTGGTCTCTCCCTCTCCCCCTGCTTCCTGGCTGACCATGATGTAAGCAGCTGTCTCTGCCACACACTTTCACCATGATGTCCTGTTCCACTATAGGTCCAGAAAAAAATATAAGCAGCAGGATGGAAATCTTGAAAATTGTGAATCTGAATAATTCTTTCTTGCTTTAAGTTGTTTTTCTTAGGTATTTTATCCCATCAGTGGAAAGTTTACTAACAGATATGTACACTTAGGAGAAATAATACAGAGAGATTGCTCCATTCTTCATTTCTCCCAAAGTGAAAGCAACTTTCTTAACTATGTTATAGATCACACAGATATTAGTATATAAAAGTCCTTTGATCTTATTCAGGTCCACTAGTTTACATATACCAATCATGAATAAAAATCTGTGTGTATGCACACATGCTGTGTGTGTTTGTTTATTTCTATGCTACCTCATCTTATATTACATTCCTGTAACCACCACATGAATAGACACAGAGAGAGTTTCATCACAAGGATTCTAAAACCTACCCTCTTACAAAATTTTAGTATAAAATACAGTCAATAACTTCAATCCTTATGCCCTACATTAAATCTCTGTACTTACTCATCTGACTTAACTTCAAATCTGTACCCTTTGACCTACACATTTTTGATTGAACATGTTTTCAATACCCAGGTATTGTATAACTAGAAGTAAAATTTATGGGGCTTATGGGAACTGTAGTATTTTTGAAGAAATGCCAAATTGCTTACTAGAGTGCTTCCAACTTGTATATTTCCACTAGCAATCTAGGAGGACTCCAGTTTCTCCATTTCCTTTTGGGCAATGATAATTAACATTATTTTTTTATGCATCTTTTCTTCTGCTTATTTTAAAAGATAGATGCTAATTATTCTTTAGATATTTGGTAGAAATCACCATCGATGCCATTTGGCCCTGTGTTTTTGTTGGGAGGTTTCTGATGACTGTTTCAATCTCTTGTTAGACATACTTATATTATCTATTTATATTTGAGTCAATTTTGATAGTTTTAATATTTCTCAATAAATTTTTCCATTTTATTAACTTTTCTGGTTAGTATATATTTTTCATAGTATTTTTAATAAGCTGTTCCTGTGAAATAAGTGATAGTGAACCTGCTTTTATTTCTAAATTTAACAATTTTATTCTTCCCTATGGCCCACCCTATCTTGGTCATGAAAGATAAAACTTTGTCAACCTTGTGAATTGTTTCATTGAAACAACTTTTACTTATCTTTAATGGACAACAAAATTATATACATTCATCATGGACAATATGATAATTTGATATATTATGCATTATAGAATAATTCAATCATGCTGATTAACAAGTATCACCTCATACTTAACACCTTTTATGTTGAGAACACTTAAAATCTAGTGTGAGCAATTTTTCAAAATCAAATACATGATTATTATCTATACTTACTATGCTATAAAATATATCTCTTGAACTTATTACTTGTAACTTCAATATTATATCCTTTGATTGACATCTTTCCAATTCTACCTCCCTGCTCTATTTTCTGTTTGATGAGTTCAATTTTGCTAGACTCCACAAATAAGTGAGATTATGTGATATTTGTCTTTTCATGCCTTGCTTTCTTCACTTAACATAATGTCCTTCCAGTTTATTTGCATTGTCACAAATGATAGATTTCCTTCATTTTTAAGACTGAATAATCTTTTGTGCATACATGCCACATTTTCTTTATCCCTTAATCCGTTATATAACTTACATTGATTTTATATCTTGGTTATTGTGAATAATGCTGTAAGAAAAATGAACATGCAGCTAATTCTTTGACTTAATAATTCTATTTTCTTCAGATATATAACCATTAATGGGATTGCTGAATGAGAAGGTTGTTCTATTATTTAACCTTTTGAGGAAAACCATACTAAATTACATTTCAATCAATAATACAGGATTTTTCTTTTCTGCACTTCTTAGCTAAAACTTATCTTTCATCTATTTGATGAATGATCACTATAAACAGATACCAGGTTATATCACACACATCAAATATTTGTTCAAACAGAGGTAAGACTGATATAATGTAATGTATGTAATATTTCATTGAAAACAGATTTAAAAAAAGAAATCATTGAAACAGAGAATAGAAATTATCTATCCTGAAGATTAATCTTTGAATAATTGAAAAGACTGTGTATTCTAAGACTATGAATGGAAAATTCCATATAGACGTGTAATGTAGATTTGTATTTCAAGACCACTGTTTATGTACTGATTCTTTACATGATATTTCCATTTTGGAAATTGGCTATTAAATTATCTTAATGTATTGCAGCCTGGTATCATGAAATGAATATATATTTTCTTTCCACTATTAAGTTTATATATGACAAATATTATTAGAAATTTGTTGATATAATTTCTTAATCTATATTTAAAATGAAAATATTTAACATTTATGCCTTTTTTCATTACTCTGATCTTAAGCATGTCAGTAAAGGAAAGGAATCAAAATCATTGTTGCATCAAAACTTGTATCAAATTCTCAGTCAGCAATATAGTAAGAGAAGTAAACAGTTTAGTTTCCAACAGGTTTACATAACAGTACATAAAATTTTTGGTACCCTCATGACCTTTACAATTCAGGTTCCTCTTGTATTTTCATGTTAAAAAGACTATGTAAAGGCCATGGCCATGGATGAAAACAAAAAGAAGTGAAAAAACACACATGTTAAACACTATTAGTTGTATGGATATACTTGACATTTTTCAGTAATGAGGTGTTGACAATTGACATTTTTCAGTAATGAGGTGTTGACATGCATGCTTTCTTTACACACACTTAAAAAATAAAAATGAAAAATATAACAAACCAGATTATTTAGGTGGGAACTTAAATTATTTGAGCAAATGTCTTGAGGAATGATTGCCAATATGGGGCTCTGATATCTACTTAAAAAAGAAGGCATGAATACCTCACACTCTAGGAGACATCTGCCACTAGTAATTTTAATAGCTCTTCCTAGATGAAACATTCTTTATCTTGAAACTAATCATCTTCCTAGATGAAACATTCTTTATCTTGAAACTAATGGCTACATTTTCTTTTAGTTAAAATCATTAGACTCTAAGGAAACACTGAATTCATATTTACTGGAAATATATAGGCACCATATCAGCAAAATTTATAGGCTCTGGATTTATTCAGAGTCATACAAATAACTCCTTCACTAGATAAGAAATTGAAATAATAATTTCATATAATATTTTGTTGCTGCATATTGACCATTTACAGCAGTTTGATCTTTCTTGAGCATTCCTTCTAAGGCAGATCTAGTTGTGACACGTTCTTTCAGCTTTTCTTTGTCCAAAAAAGTTTTATATCTATTTTTTTTTAATTTTTCAAAGGAGAGCATAGTTGGAGATAGTACTGTTAGTTGGAATATCTTGTTATTTTTTTCTTACAAATTTCTGAATATCTCATCCTACTCTCTCCTGGTTTGTAAGGCCTCTACTTGAAAGATAAGATTGTCCTATAGATGTTCCATTGTATGTAATAAGTCACCTTTATTTGTCAACTTCTAGAACTCTGCTATAATTTTTAAATGTGTCTTGGTGTGATTCCTTTTGGAATTTCCCTATATAACTTCACTTGAGCTTTCTAATGATGAATTACCATTTCCCCTTGAACTGAAGTACTCTGCCCTTGTTTCTTTGAATATGTTTTCTATCCCATTCTCTCCTCTCTCCTGGTGATCAATATTGTATTTATTCTTCCATTTGATGACTTTTTTTAAAGCCCTTAAAATATCTTCATTCTCACTGAAATTTCTTTCTAGTGGAAGTACTTGGGAATTAAATAGACCAAATTATGTGCATGTATGAATATGTAACAATGAAGCCCACTATTATGTGTAAGTAGAATGCACTAATTAAAAAATACTTAAAATGCATCTATAAAGATTCTTTTGCCTTAGATTTAATATTTTCAGTTACCTGTCTTTACATTAACTAATTGCTCCTTTTGCTTGACCTACTTATGTAACTTCTTTGTTGACTTTTTTAGTTGAGTCATTTTATTTTTCAGTTCTATGAATTGTTTCATACTCTAACTTTTCTCTTTGTTAAAAGTCTCATTTAATTCTTGCATTACTCTTAACTTGATGAGCATTTTTTGACTGTTCATTTGAATTTGGTGTAAATTATGTCACATATCTCCATATAATTATTGTTAACTGCTAGAGATTTATCTTAGTTTATTTAGAATACATTTACCTGTATCTTCTTTTCAATTGACCTTTTGTGGCTGATTCTGCACATAAGACAACCATCTCCCCTAGTCTAGTTAGGCTGGTCACATGTAAAAGATGTTTCTTCCCAATGAATACAGTCAGGAGTGTTAAGTCCCTCTCAGCTCTTTAGGTTTATCCAAACCTCTGTCTTTGTCTTCAGTAGCCCCTGAGGTTTCAGAATATACCACATGATGCCTTCAAAGTGGTGAGTGAAAAGACATTTCCTTGAAATGCAACTGTAAAGTCTTGGGTATTAGAAGTGTATTCTGATTTCTTCTTTCCTTGTGAAGAATCTGAGAGCTAGAGTTGAACTCCCACCCATACTAAAATACATTGAAAAAAGGTTTCAAAGCAGATGCCTGTGCTCTCACTCAAACTGCTCATTTTGAACCAATGAAAATAGCTACTGAATAATTTAGTCTAAAAATCACTTTTTTTGTTATCTATAGTTTAGAAGACTCGGGAATCAAGAGTATAGAAACTACCACTGACAAGATATTAAAGTATCAGTCTCTTGGGTTTGAGCCATAAAATTTAGTGTTCAATTGTTGAAACTGCTTTCAGGAATACTCTGTAGACCTGCAATTCCTTCTGGGTCAAGCAAAAGAAGAAAGTGTATGAAATGATGCCCCTACTGACTTGTTAGTAGATCTTCCATCCTGTTTCCAAAGAGAGAGATTTCATAGTTGGAATTATTTTTGAAAGAATGTATAGGGAGTGGTCACTGTCTTGTTCAGGCAATCCAAGATCTCCCATCCTCCTTTCAGGGGCACACCTCTGGTTTGCAGTATCACTGAAGCCAGCTGGGAAAGAAGTCAGTGGGAGACCTCCTTTCAGATGTGTACATGAAAAAGTTTCCCAGCCTTCTTCCAATGGGAGATTTCAATTCTCTGTCTTAAGAAACCAAGGAAAAAAGGTATATGAAGTACCAAAACTCCCATTTAAATTTGAAGAGTCTTATTTATTATTTGCTATGTGGTATTCTAGAGCAGAGCAGTTAAAGTCAGAAGCACATGAAGTTTCTGAGAAAGCTTGTGGTGAAACCCCTGCAGGGAAAAGTTGGATGTAAGATTGGTGCCATGGATTATAACTTTTGAGAATACATTCATCACTCAAAAACTTCTCTTTATATTTTGTGATTTAGGAAAATCATCCAGTCCCAAGTCTCTGCCAATCCTCAAGCAAAATTTTTAAGAGTTAAAACTGTCCATAGGGATCATAAATGTCAGGTACATTAGATGGTAAAGGCCCCCCATTTCTCAGAAACATGTTGAGAATTCAGTAGTTGCAAAATTTTAAGGCATTGCACCCAGGTCAGGATTTCTCTCATGAAAATATATATGATGACTTTCACATTAAGTAAATATATTCAGTAATGCAAAACCATGTAACTTTTCATCTTTAATATCAGGTACTTTGAGGTACATATGTAAAGTTAAATATTGTGTTCTTTATAATTGATACCTATCAGAAATGAAGGTAGCCATAAAGAACTCATGAGATGATTGATATTACTTATTTTGAAACCATGAAATATATAATCATCTACATATTTTTATAAAACCATTCAAAGGCAGCACTAAAAATTTAGCTAAATGTCAAAAATCATAGACTGATAAATTACTTATATAAATATATATACAATAGCCATGAATAAATTTAGATCTCAATATAGTTTGGAAATAAAAGTTTAGAATTTTATCTTTGCTTTAATAAAGTTTTCTATCTGATGGTGATGATTTTTTTAACCAACAACTAAGATCCTAAGGGAATTTCAACTTCCCACTTTAATCCCGAAGTAGTTCATATTTGTTGGTTAATATTTGAAGATCTACAACATGCTCATATCTCTTCATCTTCTGTGAAACAGATACATCTCTAAGTGGTGAACAATAATGACATCACTGCAAAAAAAGAAAATGAAATTGTCATGTTTAATTGTTTCTGTTACCAAGAAAAGAGATTTAAGCTTGTAAAAATTGCATCATTTATACCTAGGTCAACTGCTGTGACTGGTATTTCCAAGTGCCCATCTCAGTATATAGAGCATAAGAGACAACCAAAGTTCCTGCTTGAAAGAATGATTGCATTAATTATTGAAGGGACAATTTTTTTCTCTTGAAACAATGAGTTAATGAGTAAAGAAATAATCTGTCACCCTTGTTAAGAGAACACTAAAAATGTTTAATAACAAGGATGCAGAACATTAGACATGAAACAGTAAGCATTTTTAATCATATAACTTGCATTTGAATCTTCTTACTGCCATTAACTATTTTGTGTCTTGAGAAAATATCTTCATCATAGTTTCCATATTGAAAAATTAAAAAAAAATAATTTTCTTTTTCTTTCTTTTTTTTTTGGTGGTGCTGGGGATTGAACCCAGGGCTTTGTGCTTGTGAGGTGAGCACTCTACCAACTGAGCTATATCCCCAGCCCCCAAAAATAATTTTCTAATAAGGTGGTAGCTACTGCCCTCTTCCTGGTTTGTACACAGACCTGAAACCACTTAGCACTCCATTAGATCCACTTTCTATCCTCTTCATAGAATAAAACTCTGCAAAAATATGATAATGAAACATGTTCACTAAAGAAAACTGTAAACGCATTTACTGTAATATTTAAATAGTTTTGAAGTTGCTGGACAGAAAGATGAATTCATCCAGCAAGTATTTTGTGTTCCTTTAGTGCAGTGATTTTTCACCATACACCATATCAATTATTCCTAGCTGGCATCACTGATGATTATTGACTTATATGTTCAACCATATGCAAGTGTTCATACCAATTTTAATTAAATAGAAATTGCATTGGTTCTTGAGTGCTTATTCCCAGTTAGTGGGCTTCTATGAATATTTTGTTTGTAAACTAAGCACAAGAAGGCAAATAGAATAACTTATGTTCAAAGGAAAATCACAGAAAAAGAATCTAATTCTTAAAAATGTAATTACTATACCAAAAATGATTGCCAATACAGAAGCAGAGAAACATTTCAAAATGGACTTGGGATGTTAATGACCAAAGGTGAGTATCAGGAGCCAAATAGACACCAGAAAGCATTTTCCCTTCTTCTCTTTCTTTCTTCCTTGCTTTCCTTCCACACTTCCTTATCTTTTTACCATATTCCATTTCAGATAGTCTTTTAATTAGCATGCTTACTGACCCAAGTTTGTTTTTGAATTTAATTTTTTAAAAATAGTGATTAATATTCTTTATAAAATTGTAAAAAAGACACAATTCTCAATGAAAGATTTTTGTGATATATATCTAAAATAATTTATTTTGTGAGACTTAATAAATGAAAACCTGAAAAAATATTCTGAACATATGCCTGAGTAACATTCTATGTATAATACAATAATGGGTTCTGTGAGGTCATTCCTTATGGTGCTCTTGGCTAAAGGCATATTTATTATTAAACTCTAACTCATGGAGCATGGTTCTGTGATCTAGAGTAGTATGTTACTATAGTGATGTGGCTTGAAAAAGATCATAGGAATATCTATAAAAATTGTTCAAATATGCATTTCAATTATTTCCTACAAACAAAACTTCTGTGAGCTAATGTGTGATAATAGACTCAGGTATATTCTGACAAGGCCTGAGTGCTTGCACTTGGAGTTTTGAGGGTAATGTCAGGATTGTGAGCACACCAATATTCTGATATACTTTTATAGCAATTAAGAAGCCTAACTAGCATTTTGTTTTAATTTGAGACTCAATCACATACTGCCTGTGACATCCACACATAATTGCCTTATCCTGTTATTTAATTTTCCATATGTAGATATCAAATGCACAATCAGAATAAAAATTCCTGCAGGGAAATGCTGAAAATATATCCTATGCATTATGCTCATCCTTCATAAACATTTGTTGCATGATTAAACCAACAAAGAAGTTACGTTCTAGTCAATTAACCAAAATCACTAAGACAAAAGAAGCAATGAAGGTGATATAAGTACCACACTATAAAAGTAATTACAACATCAGTATTAGAGCAGTTATAAAGACTACCTTAAGTGACTTAACTGCTATAGTTTGCTAAGAGCACTAGAGAGAGATGTGTCAGAGAAGACAAACTTCCTATATATCTGCCTAAGTGATTGTGATTATAGAAACTTGTAACTAGTTTGGCACTCCAGAAATCAAAACCATAGGTACTCTCTTCATCCACTTTGTTTACAAGTGGAGATAGTGAAAAAAAGACATTTTTAATTCGCTAGACTTTCAATCCCAAGTAGGCAGCTCAGTTTTTGTTCTCATAAAAGTGGGTCTCCACTCTGATTTTATTTATTTGTTCCATTTTGATATTCTTTGTGTAATCCATATACAGCACTAGAAAAAAGTAAAGATCAGTCACATGAGAATAACAAAGTTGATGAATTCTGAGCTTGTGGTAATGAGGGAGTCAGTCATGGTCAAGTGTGTTTGGGTGAGACTGAAGGGCTAGGAGAGGGTGGGAATGCTTTATGGTGGAAAGGGAAGGAGGTTTTAGATGTGCACTGATGGGAGGTTTTTGGCACAGGAAGTTGGAGGCTATTTAGAAGCAGAATATCTTATATGCTTAATTCTAAGTTGTAAACAGGAATAAAAATTGGGAAATTTGTTAGTTATTAATCAAGTCATGGTCACTTCTTTTCAGTTGTGACACAAATAATTGTTTAGCCTTCCTGATTCTCACTAGACATAGCAATGTGACTTTTGCAAGTCTGGTTTATAACAGACTGCTTCCTGATTTGCTTGTTGTCCATAAGGGGCTTGCTTTCCTGGACAGTTTGTTGCATGTTAAATCTTTGTTTTTATAATTAGCTTGATAATTTACTGGATATTTAGTCTGACATACACACACACAACACACAACACAATAATAATTCAGAAAGTGGAATTAAGCCTCATGCTTGGAAGAGAGCAGCAGCTCAAATCAGGAGTTGCTCAAGCTTCAGTCACTAATTCATACATCAGTCAAGATAATCAATTAAAAGACATAAAGCATCTGAGCACTGAGAGAACAGGGCATAAGAGGGAGAAATATACTGCAGCATTGACCCAGTGTTTTCTTCTAGCAGTTCCCATGCTTCTTATCCAATTCCTAAGTCTTTAATCCATTTTTTTAATTTTTTTATTTTTTTTACGTTTACATAGGGTAATGATGTTTATTTTATTTTTCCCCTCCCCCCACCTCTCCCACCCCTCTTTTCCCTCTACACAGTCCTTCTTTCCTTCATTCTTACCGCTCTCCTTAGCCTAACTCTAAACCTAACCCTAAACCTAATGCTAGCCCCTCCCACCCCCCATTATATGTCCTCATCCGCTTATCAGCGAGATCATTCGTCCTTTAGTTTTTTGAGATTGGCTTATCTCACTTAGCATGATATTCTCCAATTTCGACCATTTGCCTACAAATGCCATAATTTTATCATTCTTCATTGCAGAGTAATATTCCATTGTATAAATATGCCACAGTTTCTTTATCCATTCATCAACTGAAGGGCATCTAGGTTGGTTCCACAATCTGGCTATGGTGAATTGAGCAGCAATGAACATTGATGTGGCTGTATCTCTGTAGTATGCTGATTTTAAGTCCTTTGGGTATAGGCCAAGGAGTGGAATAGCTGGGTCAAATGGTGTTTCCATTCCAAGCTTTCTGAGGAATCTCCACACTGCTTTCCAGAGTGGCTGCACTAATTCCATTTTGAGTTCATTTTGTGTAAGGTAAGATAGGATCTAGTTTTCTTCTTCTACACATGAATAGAGTTTCTCAGCACCATTTTCTTAAAGGGCTGTCTTTTTGGTACCATATCTGTTGCTGAATATAAGATGACTACATCTATGTCAGTTTGTCTCTGTGTCTTCCACTCTGTTCCACTGGTTTTTTGTTTATTTTGATGAAAATACTGGGCTATTTTTGTTACTACCCCTCTGTGGCATAATTTGAGATAAGGATGTCAATGCTTCCAAAAACATCACTTTTATTGTTCACTGTTGCTTTGACTGTTCTGGATCTCTTGTTTTTTTGTTGTAAGTTTTAACACTGTTTGTTCTAGGTTTGTGAAGAACATCCTTGGCATTTTGATGGAAATGTTTTGAATCTGTATATTGCCTTTGGTATCATGGTTATTTTAATTATATTATTTCTGCCTATCCAAGAAAATTAGAGGTTTTTCATCTTCATAGATCTTCAATTTCTTCTTTCAGTGTCCTATACTTTTTATTTTAGAGGTTTTTTACCTCCCTTGTTAGATTTATTCCAAAGTATATATTTGTGTATGTGTGTATGTATATATTTTTGAGGTTATTGTTAATAGATTTTTTATTTCTCTCAGCAGATTCATTATTGGAGTATAGGAGATATTGACTTCCATATTTTGATCTTGTATCATGCAAATTCCCTGAGTTTGTTTATCCTCTCAAGAATTCTGGTAGAATTTTTTTTAAGTCTTCTAAGTATAAGATTGTGTCAAGCAAAAGGAGCAATTTGAGTTTTCTTTTTCTGATTTTCATTTTCTTTCCTGATTCATCTGGCTAAAGTTTCCAGAAGTATATTGAATGTAAGTGGTGAAAATGAATATCCTTTTCTTGTCCTTGATTTCAGAGGCAATACTTTGAGTTGTTCTTGATCATGGTGTACCATCTTATTAATGTTTTTTTAATGCAGATTGCTAATAACTTATTAAAGATTATTACATCTACATTCATCAGTAATACTGCCTTGTAATTTTCTTTCCTTAAATTGTCTTTACCTGTTTTTGTGTCATGGAATGAATTTGGGAATGTTCCTTCAATTTGTAATTCATGTAACAGTTTGAAGAAAATTGGTATTAGTTCTGCTATTTTTTGCATAAAGACATTTTGATGAATTCCAAGTTTATGGGGAAGAATAATGCACCAATTTAAAAAGCAAACAATAGAAGGAAGACTGGTAGAGTAGATGAAGGGGTCAAGAAGAGGAGAGGAAAGAAAAGGGGAAATTCTGGGGACTGAAATAAGCAAATTATGTTATATTCATTGATGAATATGTCAACATTATCTCCACCATATGTCTAACTATAACACATTAATGAAAACATTTTTTGAAAAGGTAGAAAAAATAGTTAGCCATCTCTTTTTGAAAGGAAGTATTAGAATGAGATGTACAAAAAAAGGTAAAATCTGAGATTTTTGTGGTTGGTAATAGGCAGGAATCAAGAGCTATGCCTAAAAAAATTTACCCAGAATATAGAAAAGGATTTTTTCTTCAGCTCTTGACATCAAATAGAAGATTAGATTAACACACTGTGTATGTTCTTGAAGAGGCTACAGTCTCAATAATTTAAGACAAAAAATGTTTCTATGAAGAAGTCACACCTAGCTTTTAGAGGGAAGGGATAATGTATCACACAGATATATGCAGACTATGAGGTGAAGACTTTGTTTGTGGATAGAAACTGTACATTGAATCCCAGGGCACCTTAACACTGAGCCACATCCCCAACTTTTTTTATATTTTATTTTGGAGCAGGGTCTATGATGCTAAAGCTGGCCTGAAACTTGGGATTATCCTGCCTCAGTCTCTCAATTTTCTGGGATTACAAGCATGTGCCATCATCTCTGGCTCAGCTCCAGACTTTTAAATGAATGTTTGTAAGCCCTGTAATGAACCTGGACAGAGGCAATATTTTTTTATTATTTCATGGGCATATTAAGATGGCTGTGCAATAAGTTTTTGTTGTTACAGTTGGTTTGGTTGGGTAGTTTTGCTTGTTTATTTTTTGGTTTGTCTCTACTAGCTGTAAACCAATATGGAAGAAAAATCTTACTGTCTCTAAAATGGGCAAAAGAAATGTAAAGTTCTGAAGAGGAATCAACATATCCTCTGTGCCTTGATTGTCATCTAAACTTGGATAATAATCCAGGATGTATTAGATCAGATGATGTAAAGTAGAGTCAATAAAGATGAACTGGAAACTTTGAAGAAATATGTAAAGGACCATAAAAGGAGAACTGGTGGTGAAGTTTTTGTGGCAACAAAAATGTGTTAAAGTGTACGTACTTTGCTCTATGTGTATAACTGCAATTGAAGTGCATAAATTGCAAAGAATTAAATTACATGAAATTTTTAAAAATCACATTTTTTTAAATGTTAAAAGGTATTCAAAAAGAATGGGGATGCTTTTCTGGGAATTCTTTCAGTCTTTTTACTCTGGGAAAGCTTCTCATATTGTCTGAAAGATACTCCAGGCTTCACATAAATGACATATGTTCTAAAAACAGATAAAATCATAATGATTTCAATGGTATAGTCACTGATTAGTTCATTATATATATGTCATATATATATAGTTTTTCTCTTTCAAAAGATGTATTTAAAAATCATCTTTCAAAAATGTAGTTAAAAATTTAGACCCCTGCCTTCTTATGCAATTTAAAATGGTACATAAGAAGGTAAGATCTATAACCTTTCTTCAGAATGTCTTTTTTTATGTGAAGATATTTTATTGCATTTATCTCTCCTTGATGAGATTTAGTAAAACAAATGCTCAGCATGACTAATGCCTGTCGCGTCCCTCGCCCGCAAGAAAGCACGACACAGGAAACTTCCTTCAGCAGTTTAATCAGGACCTTATTATTAGATAACCATGGTTTCTCTTTTCTCTCTCTACTAAGAAGTCACGGTCATATTTATATGAATTATAAGCCAATCAGGTTACAGAATATGCAGGGAGAGCAAGATTACAATATAATACAATCAGAGCAACTAAAGGGCGTGTGCAAGCACGAGTCACTTTTGTCCAATCAAAGCAGTTCCTTCTGGCCCTGGCTCAATGCCGGGGCCACTTTATCAGCTGCTGGCTTAGTGCCGGGGCCAGTTCTTTCGGCAGCGTCAGCCATATGTTGCAAACCAGGTTGCCCCAGCTTTGTGCCAGTCCTTGATGTTGCAGTCTATGTTGCCCCGGCTTAGTGCCAGGGTACAGTCTTTTCAGCCTTCAAGCCGGAGTGGGGTCCGCGGCCCCCGACAGCTCCCCCTTTCTTTTAATATAATAGAAAGCATACTTTAGCAATAACCGATCTACTCCTGTCACTTGGCCCATGCTCATAGGTGCTTTTACGTATGACAGTTGGCATAACCAGATATGGGCTTGTTTATTAAAAAAGTGCTTCAGACCCTAGCGGAAACCAGCGCCATCTTGTCATGGCGGCGTGGCGGCTTGCCACAGCGCTCCCCCTTTATTATATTAAAAACACAGGTGAAGGTAGAGGCCCTATCCTACTGTGCAAAAGTGGCAGATAGTGAACGTCAGTCCCAAAGTGGCGCCTTCTCTAGGCCTGACATCACCCAAGCCGATGCCTTTTTTTGTAGGGTGGGACGTGGACATCAAACCCACATGCAATAGAGCATGCCTTCCTTGAGGTTTAAAAATAAAACTCTCAAGTGCAGTGCTTTGCCTCGCATCCTGTGTCTATGAAGTCATAGCGGTATGGAAAACCATACTTGGGGGAGCTTATCCAGCTTGTGCAACCGCAAGGGCCTGAAATAGGAAAATCGCCCTACTTGCCAATGCCGTACAATACAGGGGCACAATAATGAACACAAGATACACAGTAACAGTTCATCTCCTCCAATATCATTGTTACAGTTCAAGATTAAGGGTGAAAGTTACAAGGCAATTAAAGCTTTAGTTACTGCAAGGAATCTGTAGTATGTAAATACACAATCCCCAAAGAAAAGTATAAAGTAATAACAGCAGTACCTTGCAGACACCTAGCGTAAATGACAATTCCAGCTTTAACAGAGATATACTAAAAATGCCACTTATTTTCGTGTCAGATTAGCCAACCACACAGAAGGTGACACCCCTTGCTCAATGGCCAACACAGTCTGAATTAACATTGCTTTTTCACGTGCTTGGCGTACTCTTAACTTGTAAATAAACCAAAAGCAAAGGCAGATGCCTGCAAAACAAATACAACCAAAGATTCCCACACCAACCCATTCTTTAAAATAACTAAAAGCAGAGGTAAGCCAGCTAGAGAACTGACTCAAAGTAACAGGTTTAACACGGGTGTCATTTAAAATCGCAATCTGCAATAATTGTTGATTCATCAACTTTTCAGCTTCTAAGGACCAATTGCCTGCAAGAAAGGCGGAAATCAAATGGCTTTGATTCTTTGCTTCTTCATATCTTACTGGAGTTATACACATGTGTTTATGATTCCCGATGCAACCAACTTGTGCAATGTTGAAAAGTTCATCCAATTGTACTTGTAACAAATCAATCCTTTGATTTGCTGCCAAAATCCCTGATAGGATATGTCTGTTGACGCGGTCCTGGGATTCCAGCACCTGTGCAGTTTGTTGTATGACTTGATTAATGGTTTGCGCTGTTTGAACTTGATTGGTCATGGCTAGAGCAGCGGTAGTGGCTGCAGCGGCAGAGACAGTAATAGCAGTTATTATGGCTGCGGTAATGCCAAAGTCTCTTTTTTCTCTGAAGAGTTTCACCAACGGAAAATTATCTGGATTGACCTCCACTGGGACAGGTACAAAGGTGGGTACCTTTACAATCACAGCAACAGATTCACTACCGTTCCAACACTCTGAAAGCAGGCAGGTAATATTGTCATTAGAACAATTTAAAATCACTTTTGAACTGTTTGATAATAGAAATAGAAAAGGGGGGGCAGGCGGTGAACAATGTCTGTCAGCCGCAGAATTATCATGTGCATCCAAAGTTAAAAAATTAATGGTAAAAAGAGCCAAAGACAAGCGCTCTTTAGGAGTACGGCTTACTCCTATTCCCCTTTTTTGTTTTTGTAAAAGTTCCTTAATTGTTCTATGAGCTCTCTCCACGATTCCCTGACCTTGGGGGTTGTAAGGTAAGCCATGAGTCAGTTGCACTCCCATAGTGGAGCAGAAAGAGGTGAATTGTAGACCAGTGTACGCTGGCCCATTATCCGTCTTTAAGGAGCATGGAAGGCCCCAGGCAGCCCAAGCCTCTAGGCAATGAGAGATGACATGATGGCCTTTTTCTCCTGTCAAAGCAGAGGCATGCATAATTCCAGAAAAGGTATCTATTGAAACATGAACATATTTGAGGGAACCAAACTCCGCAATATGAGTAACATCCATTTGCCAAACCATAAGAGGTCGCAAACCTCGAGGGTTAACTCCAAAAGAAGGGGGATGGTGAAATGGAACACAATGGGAACAGTCTAAGACAATTTGTCTAGCTTCTGCTCGAGGAATAGAGAAACGCTTACGAAGTGTTTGAGAGTTAACATGAAACTTATTATGAAAGTCTCGAGCACTGTCAAGAGAAGAAAGAAAACAAATTGTGTGGGTAGCGGCATCTGTCCTTGCGTTTCCTTCAACAATAGGTCCAGGGAGAGCCGTATGAGCTCTTATATGTACAGAATAAAAGGGTGCAGAATGGCCCAAAATCAAATTTTGTAACTGAGTAAATAAAGATGAAACCTTGTTGTTAGGATTGATGGCACCTACAGTTTACAACACCTTAAGTGCTCCTTAGAGAAGTCCTCTTATTCCCTGGGTTCAGGCTGACTGAGGGCAAAAGATCAAAATACTGGTGTATCTTGCCTTCTGTACTCCAATCTCTAAGTTTGATCTTAATCATCCAGCAAGCCAGTCTCACCAGTCATAAAGTAAGAGTACTGGGCTTTAACTTTAATGTCCATAACTTTACAGTTATTTACCCTTTTATCTAACTGGAGTCTGCATTAGTTCTGGAAGTTACCACTATTTGTTTTGGTATCTGTTACCACTATTTGTTAGGTGATGGCTTATTATCACAAGTTACCTAGGTTGCGTGTTCTTGAAGCAGCTACTTCTGCAAAACATTAATAGATAACAGTTTTATAAAGTGAAATAAGTAAGAGTAAAAATATATTCTGCTTGTATAATAGCTATTTTGAATTTTGACTGAGAACCACATTATATTCCCTAGTTGAGATTATAGTAATTTTACAACAAAAAAAACCAATCTTTTGATTATAACTTTAAATAAGCTGAAGTCTGACTTATTTTGGAGTCACTCTAACATGCAGTAAGGTGGGAGGCAGAGCCTTATCTCAGGTAAGGCGTGACTCTTTACAGATCTTAAGTGTTTTAATCCTACAACTAATTTTTTGTCCCTTTTGTCCTGACCAGCATGACCAAATTTTTAAGTTCAGTGAGGGTCAAAGGAGTATTAGAAAATAAAGGTTTATAAACACAGATTTTGAAGATTAAGCTGAGATCAGATGGAGCTCTGCTCTCTGATGGAAATGTAGATCTAAAGAGTTATGTTAGCAACATTTATACATGTTTTATTATTAAGTTAAAGACTATGTAAGCATTATTCTTTGCTTTTAGGAGAGTTACAGAGACTAGACTATCTACATAACTTTTTCTCACAACTGCAAAGTGCAATGTTAGGAACTCTGTGTAGTTCTCAAAGAAGTCCACTGTCCAAAGTTACTGTAAGGTGGGCAGGAACTAGAGAAGGGAACTGATGAAACACTGGTTATCTAGCAAAACAATTTCTTTCTGCCCAAGAGCTGTGTGCTTGATATCAATGTAAGAGCTGATAGGACTCCTGTACAGAGCCTCCCCAGGGAGGTTACTGCCACAGCAGTTAGGCATCTTGTGCTCCTACACAGGAACACTTCCAGGCACCAGGCATGCTACAGTCATGAAGTCAGGGACCCCAATCTCAGTCATTGTTGTCCCATTTTTGCCATAATGCATTATACTCTTTCTTAAATGTCATTTTAAGAAGTTTATATATATTGATTTCTGAGTCCATATAAACATTAGTTAACACAGTCTAACATTATATCCAAAACAGGAATCAATCAAAGAAAGGCTGAGAGAGCTTTTAACTTTTCTTTTGTGTAGCAAAATGCTTTTACCTTCTACAATATGAACCTTTAAACAAATCAGGCTGTCACTAACTCTTAGATATATATTTACATTTAAATTTTTATCTCAGTGAAATAAGTAACCAATGTTACATATACCTTACTGATAAGATGTCCCATAATAGAACATTAAATGATAGAAATAAATCCCCAATTAAAATTTACTCTCTATAAGTTTAAGATTACCATTACAGACAAGTTTAATCTGGAGAATAGCACAGCTTGATAAATTTCCTGCTTTAAAACTTGTATACCTGAAAAATATGAACACATTTCATATACAACTAGAAACCATTTCACAATTACCTTGACACTTTTTTCTTACCAAATTTAGTTTCTTAAGAAAAATGTAGACTCTGTAACACAGTACAATACTTTAACAGTTGTTTAACCATAATTGTATACACCCCAATTTTTAAGACCAATTGTTCTAAAGAATAAAACTTAATAGACACAAAGTTAAGAGTAAATTAGTGTTTCTAAGAAATCCTTGCCATTTTACCATGTCATTTTACCATGTAGATTAAACTTTGGTGTATATCAGAACATTAGTATTTCACCTTAGGAAAAACCTTTAATAGCTTTAGCTGTCTCACATACACACAACCAACTCAGTTTCACACAAACATGTTGAAACTTGCCCTTTACTTACATAGACTTTCTTAGCACTTACTTGGACCCTCATGTATTTCATCACACAAGCACTTTCTTACCCAGAAACATTTCCTTTTCCCTTTTACTAAATATATTTCCATACCCAGACCCTTTTATTTTCTCTTTCCTACCTGTTGACCCCTTTTTGTTCACATTCTGAAACAACTCTTATGAAATTTCTGAATTTAGATAAATTGCTCTATTTTTAATAAGATTAAATATTTTGTTGTTTATAGTACTCTAATTGAAACACAGTTGAAACCTTTAGAACCCTTTGTATATAGAATTGTACTTGTTAAGACATAACTCTTAGTAACCTTGTTTTTAGTTTAGTGATGACACAAAGCAAGTTTAAACCCTTTTATTTACCAACCTATGAAAACACCAATAATGTTTAAGTATGATACTCCATGGAATTTAAGGAGTTAAGAGTACTTGATGTTATTTAACAATGAGCATTTTAATTTTGTAAATTAATCAGATGTCTCTACAAACACATTTAAGTAATCCCATATATGTTAACTCTAATTTACTTATTCTGTAAAAACCAAGAAAGCAGGCAGGTGTCCTGAACAGTATTTGCTGTCTCTTTCCTGTTGAAGAAAAGTCCTAGAAACAATTGATATTAGACATTGTTTAACATCAATATTTTATTGGCTTGACCACCTAGAGACTTGTGAGTTATTTTTAAAGACATTTTACTTTCATTAGTTTACCCAATTTGAATTGAACCCTTTTAAATCACGTGAATAAAAGTATTTGGATCCATTTTTAGATTTTAATTTTAGGAGCACTCAGTTTTGATGCAGACAAGACATGACACCAGACAGCACGACATACAAATAACACAAAATCAAAGGCCTTGTAACTTTATAGGTGAATCTCCATTGCAATGTAACAGATGTTCAAAAACTTTAGTTGAATAAAAAATAGAACTGATCAAAAAGAGAAAAAAAAAAAATCATTAACCTAGGTATGCAAGATCAGAATTATGAGCTCAAAAATACAGCATTAAAGAAAAACAAAACAAAACAAGAATGCTGGAAAATGAGTTAATTCTGTGTAGCAGTCCAGAAATTTAAAACAGACACCCTTTTGTTTTCTTTTTCTTATCTTCAGGTTACCCCCCTTTCCCGCTGAGACTGTTGCAGTTTTCAGCAAGGCCAGGCAGGGGGGAGGGAGGATCACCCAGGACTTTTTTAACCCTTTTTCTTCCTGGTTGAGAAATCAGGTTAGGTTTGAATGCAGAAAATCACAAAACATTATTTCTTACTACTTTTGAGGAATGGAGCTGCTGAGATCTCTGCCTAGGGGGAGGACTGCTTCAAGGACATGGGTGTTCCCTCCCTAGGTGGCCATGGAGCTGCGTGGAAGGGATCAGGAGGGGGGCCTTTTTCTGTCTCTTGTGATAGTTTCTCTTGATCCAACAAGCCCTTATCTAAAAACCAAGGGGCTTTGTCTTCTACAGCTTTTAAAAACTTCCTAGCTGAGGAAACCTCTAAAGGTGCTCCATTAGCCTTTAATAAAGCCTTTAATAGTCCTTCCATGCGAAGGAAGGCAGCAGCTAAGCCTGAATTTGTTAATGGGCCGCCTATTTCTCTACAAGCCTTCATCCATGCTTCTATGCCTTTGCTTTTAAATGGATTAATAGCATTTCTACACTCTCTTGTACATTGTTCATACACTAATTGTTTAATTAAAGGCATGGCTACATCAGCATTCCCGAAGATCTTCCCTGCTGTATCTACCATTCTAGCCATGAAATCTGAAAAAGCTTCTGTGGGGCCTTGGACAATTTTTGTTAAGTTACCTCGCACCTCTCCTTTATTAGGAAGTGCTTTCCAGGCAGCAATGCAGATCTTATTAATTTGTTCATAAACCTCTAATGGAAAGCCTGTTTGCTGATTGGCAAATCTACCCTGCCCCAGAAGCATATCCACATCCCAGGCAGGTTTGCCCATAGCTTGGTTGTGTGCAGCCTGTTCATTGGCCCCCTCTAACACGAAGGCTCTCCAGTCTAAATATTTACCTGGGGAAACACAAGCTTTCACTAAACTGGCCCAGTTCGAGGGGGTCATGCAGAATGTATTGAGCCCCTCTATTTGGGCGATAGTAAAAGCAGCATCCACACCATAAGTGCGGACAGATTCTGCTATATTCTTTATCATTTTAAATTCTATGGGTTCCTGATGTCTTCCCCCATCATTGTCCTGGAATACAGGACAGGCAAGCCCCAACTCTACATGGACAGCCCTCCAAGCTGCAGAGTTAAAAGTTCTACCCGTGCCTGGAACCCCTCCCACATATGGGGGAGGATCATAGGCTAGAGCTGGTTCCTGTTCTTCCTTATATTTTTCTTGTCTAAAATCTTTTTGTCTCTTAGTTCTCCCTTCTTTTATCTTCACCTTCTGTAAGTGCTGCGTTAGCTCTTTTACTTTCTCATCACCGTCTGATTCTGACTCCCCTGTTTCTTCTGGTGTTCTAAGGGCTTTTAAATCTGGGTATAGTCTCCTCTTAGGAATAGCTCCAGAAACCTGCTCTCTAGTACTATGTTTACTGGAAGTACTCATAGAATCTTCGGACTTCTCCTCATGTAGTTGTTCAAGAACTTTCTGTCCTTCATGAACAGCTTCTTGACATCTACCATCACGAATACATCCTTTTATTAATTTCCATAGCGGTATCACTCCTTTCTCCAATTGTCCCTGCTCCTGAAGGAAATCCAAATCTTTTCCCAACTTATCCCAACTAGCAGGAGTCAAGCTCCCAGAGACAGCAAACCATGGAGCTGCTTTATCAATTCTTTCTATGAATGTTTGTAAAGTACTGTGTTTGACCTTGAGCTCTTTAGAGCGCAACAAAATATCTAAAGGCTGTACTAAATCCAAAGGCTGTACTAACGAACTAAATGGAGAATTGCCCATAATAAAAGCAGTGTTCAGAGCCAGCAGAATGAAAGCGAAAGCAAAATTATGTAAAGTAAATCCCTGCTCTCTCTTTGTCTACAGAGGAGCGTCAATCCCCGCTCTCTCTATGGAGCGTCCCACTTACCTGTGGGATTAATCCCCGCTCTCTCTATGTCTACAGAGGAGCGTCCCACTATATGTGGACCCCACTTACCTGTGGGGCTTACCGGTGCACCCCCTGACCGCTGAAGGTTCTGAATTCCCGGGTTTCGGCACCACTTGTCGCGTCCCTCGCCCGCAAGAAAGCACGACACAGGAAACTTCCTTCAGCAGTTTAATCAGGACCTTATTATTAGATAACCATGGTTTCTCTTTTCTCTCTCTCTACTAAGAAGTCACGGTCATATTTATATGAATTATAAGCCAATCAGGTTACAGAATATGCAGGGAGAGCAAGATTACAATATAATACAATCAGAGCAACTAAAGGGCGTGTGCAAGCACGAGTCACTTTTGTCCAATCAAAGCAGTTCCTTCTGGCCCTGGCTCAATGCCGGGGCCACTTTATCAGCTGCTGGCTTAGTGCCGGGGCCAGTTCTTTCGGCAGCGTCAGCCATATGTTGCAAACCAGGTTGCCCCGGCTTTGTGCCAGTCCTTGATGTTGCAGTCTATGTTGCCCCGGCTTAGTGCCAGGGTACAGTCTTTTCAGCCTTCAAGCCGGAGTGGGGTCCGCGGCCCCCGACAAATGCCTGATTCTCTATTGTTTTGACACTATGGAGATAAATGCTATTGACATGTGGAAGAGATAGTAAGAACAGAGCCATCCAAATATCCTACCTCAGGATATTTCACCAATAAAAATGACCAACCACATCATATAGCATAAAAGAGAGCAATTTGGAATCAGAAATAAGTCCTGGTTATAACATGGGCTAGTTTAGTAATGTTGTTAAGTCATTTACTTAAACTATCTTTTTCCTTTCCTCACTCCAAAATAAAATGGTACAGTGAAACTAAACACCATTAGTTTCTTCTTGTTCACCTGTTCAGTTCTTAGTGAAGAATCAGGTGATTTTTGCTAACAATACACAACACCAAAAAGTCTTACAAAGGCAATGACTGAGTTGAACATTAACATCAGACTAAAAATGGCACCATCTTATATGAGTTCAAATATGTAATTTCTTTTTCAACATGAAACTGTTATAAGAAGTGAATAAAATTCAAATTTTATGTGCCTAATCCATAGCAAGAAGTTTTATTATCTTTTTAAAAATCAGTTCCATGCCAGGCATGTTGATGCATGCCTGTAATTCCAGTGGTTGAGAAGGCTGAAGCAGAAGGACCTCAAGTTAAAAGACAGCACCAGCAAAACCAAGTCACTAAGTAATTCAGTGAGACCGTATATCTAAATAAAATACAAAATAGACCTGGGAATGTAGCTCAGCGGTTGAGTGCCCCTGCATTCAATCCCCAATTACCCCCACCAAAAAATCAGTTCCACATAAATATAAGTGAAACAATTGTTAATATATACTTATTAATAAAGAGAAAACTAACTTGGTGGAACTCTGAGTATGCCCAGTATGAAAATAGTGGAGGCTTCTCAAAATGCAAAGCATGGAATCTCCATGTGATTTAGTTATGTCAGTTACTAGCATCTGTCCTGAAGGTGTAAAGTCCATCTTACCACAGTTATAAATGAATACCCATGTTTATAGTCGCACAATTCACAAGGATCAAACTATGGAACCAGCCTCTGTGTCCATCAACATGTGAATGGAAAAAGAAAAGGTGGCAAATGTAGACAATGGAGTTTTATTCAGTCACAAAGGAAAATGAAATGATGGCATTTGCAGGAAAATGAATGGAATGAGAGACCATCATATTAAGTGAATTTAGTCAAATTCAAAGGTCAAGGGATGCACATTTTCTCCTATATTTAGAAGCTACAGAGGAAAAAGGGAAAAAAAGTGGAAACCAATCTCCTAAAAATTAAGAGGAGATCAGTAAAGGAGAGGGACCAGGGGATGAGATACAGAGAGAGGGGGAAAAGTTCGGGGAAGTGATATTAGTCAAATTATATTGATGTATTTTTTGCATGGGTGAATATATAACAACAAATTCCATCAATATGAAGAACTATAATGTGCCAATAAAAATGAAATAAAAAGAAAATTAATGGAAAAACTGACCATTTAGATATTTTTTTCAAAATTGTGTAAGTACTGAGGAATACTGCAGGATACCAACTAGTCCCATGTGAATGCTACAACAGTACTAGCAATGGTAGAGTTTTCAGTTTATTGCCAGTGTTTGCCAAGACATGATGGATTTTACCCCCATTTGGTCAGTTATCCATTACTATACACGTATAGTATGCATGTCTTTTCCCCATGCTTAAATTTTGTGACCTGGATTTTCCCCATGGAGATCAAAGGGATTTGGGTTTTACCTACCAAAATGACTAAAACATATGACAAAGTTTAGGATTAAATATTTAGCCAATAAAGTTGATGTTATTTTATTCAGCATAATAAATCATATTTTGTTTCTTGCTTATAATGGGCATTTAAAGAAGATTTGTTGCATAATTAGAGGAATAAGCAATATTAGAAAGCAACTACAGAGCCTCATTGATATACTTCATTATCCTGTGCCTATGTTAATACCAGAATTCAACTTTAGAATTTTCCACATAAGACTCCAACTGCCTAAGAGTGCTAAAAGACCAGAGCACTTAGTTCATGTGGGCTATGTAGGATATTGAATAATAATAAATCTTGTTCAAAAATAAAGGAACCCAGATCCAGTTTACTATAACCAGAAGATTCCTTTCTTTTTTCTACAATAAAATGTATACATAACTGTTTCAACATCATTCTCTGCTGTCTTTGGAAAGATGCATTCTGCATGTAAGCCTGACTCACTACTCCTATTTTGGACAATTCTGCATAATACTTCTGGCCTTTATTCTTCCTAAGCAATTTTCTCCTTAATAGTATACCTATTTTTTTCTGTTAGGTAAGAAGCTGCATTATGTAATTAATATCATTTCATTGGACAAAAAGCACATCTAGATGGATTCACATGAATATCCTTTCATTGAAATAAAATATTTCAATATAAAAATCTTTAGAAGTTTTCACAGTCTTATATTAAGGCAGAGTGTAATTTTTTTTTTTACATTTTACCAGGTTTATAATAATCCTGACCTTGTAGTTCAATTAAGAGATTATATGTTAAATAAATGAGTATCACAAAAAACACTCTGTTGGTTCATGATTTGGGTCAAGGTAGAGTTATCCAAAATGTATTTACTAGTATTGCAGCCTTAAGTAGTCAAATAAAATTTGAGGTTATAAAAAAAATACACTCTGAAAATTAAACACATCTAATTTTTTCCCTTTTCACAAATACTATACTCAAATTGTTTATTAAATAATAATTAATCAATAATCAATGTCTTGCCCTTTGTGATATGCACTGAGGTTATAAAGATCAAAGAATTTCCCTCATTCAAGGAACCACATTTTATTGGGGCCAACAATGTATTAAAGAGAATTCATAAATACATAAACTAAATAAAGTGTACATAGTATATTACAAGCATTTTAATTGGGATTTTGGACCTCATGACCAGCGTGGACATTACTTGTATGTTATTTCATCACAAAGATGTATAAAAGGATTTCATAAACTGGGTATACAGCTCCGCTGGTTGAGAGTTCACTTAACACACAAAAGGCCCAAGGTTCAATACCCAATATGATTTTAAAAAGATTCCATTTAGTTTTACAAGGGACAGTTACCTTTCTAATTGTCTTAAATGGAGGAACTGGATTAAATTGAAAAAAAAAAAACACACACAAGTGAATTACTTTAAAAAAAAAAAAAAAACTCCAAATAGCTAATAAAGAACTATGGAACTAGACTTTTTTTCTTTTTGCAGAGCCAGATTAGATGTTCATGTAGGTACTAATATATCAATAGACCAAATAATTATTTGTTTTGTAGCAATAAAACAAATATGATTTAAGCTAGTGGATGGTCAATTTTGTAAAGGAAAAAGAGATTTGAGTAAAGCAAACCAATTCACAAATCATCATTATGTAAAGTGTATTTTACACATATATAAAATTTACTTTCCATAAGCTGTGAGAACTTTTGCTATAATACCCCTGATTGGCCAGTCAGTTAGCCACCTACTCATATCTCAAAATTCTGGGTGTTTGACAAATTTTACCAGAGTGGAGTAATAAATTTGGAACATTTCTCTCTTTGCATGTGACTTATGCAAGTTTAGGAAAATATTAACTAGCTGGAATGTTCCAAGAAATGAACGTTCAGTTGAATTTCATTATCTGGAGAATATTGTTCACTTGTTATGATATACCCCCAAAAAATCTTTAAAACAATGTTTTTTTTAAAAAAATTCCAGAAAAAACATTTTTAAACATAATAGTACCCTTTAAATTAAACATATTTTCATTTTTCCTGAGTAACTCTGTATGTTGATGTACTTCATAAGCATCATTCACACCATTCATCTCATTGTAAAGATAGCTCCCAAAAGTTTAATAGACAAAAGTGAATGAACAACTATTTGAATTACCCTCTAGAATATAACTAATACACATCAAACTACCTATAGGAGTTCTCATTCACATGACATCCTTTATTTGAAAAGTGAAGAAAAATGTGCAAGATATAAATTGTATAACCAACTTTCCCATTAGTTCTCTATTTATATTTTAAATATTATTTATCTGAGTAAAATCTGTAACGGTAAACTTTCAAAAATTTTCAAATCAAAATTAACCTTTTTACTTCTTTTACTTGATAATTATACACATGTTAATTTTATTTAAATATTAGATCTGGAGATGATCCTAAATATTATTTTCTAGAGAATTCTTGATTTCCTACAGGATCTAGAAATGAGAAAACCAGTCTCCTGAGAATAAGATAAAAATATTTTAATAAAACTTTATTATCTACAACAATTAATTATTCAGAAATAAAATAATAAGTCTACAAAGAAAAGGAGAGGAATAAATAATATTTTAGGTAAATATAGCTATGACATATAAAAGACAGAATTAGAAAAACTAATGTAAAACCTGGAATATATCACTCAGGTAGCAGACTTGGGATTTCACTGCTAGAAATCACTCCAGAGTCAATCCTTAAAGATAAAGGGAGACCTTTACATTTAACTGTTGAAATTTATCAGCAAGATCTCAGTTGAGTACATTGTGGACTGTCACAGGAATTTAAAATGTATTTACATTAGATAGTAGTAAATTTTGCCCAATTTAAAGCACACAGTAGTGAATTCAGGGAAGTAGTTTTAGGTGATATGTTGTTAAGACCTATTTGTTTCTGTTGTATTTACATTGGATTATATTGTGGTATACAAAAAAAAAAAAAAAAACCCACTGTCACCTTCATCTGTGTCCATCCCTTCCTCAGTGAAACCACTTGCCCTACTAGGTGTCTGATCTTTGCTCAGTCTCTTACAGCAGCTTCAGAAGCCAGCACAACTCTCCTGGGGGCTCCTTAGCACTGCACAGTATTAAGCTGCAATCTCCCTCCAAACACAGAAGATCAGTCAGAAAGCTGAGGAGGCAGAATATTTTCCCCTTTGAGTTGAGAGGTAAAACCTCACACTGAGGGTACTTTGACCAATTTTTTTCTCTCTTTTATTAAACCAGTCTTTTCAACTGTGATGTTATAGTTTGTTTCTATTTGGAGAACATTTTTTCATTTCCCTAGTTGGTATCAGACCAGGAATAAATGTAGAAGAATTTTTTTCAACTGTGATTAGTTCATCTCCTGCTATTCCTTGTGAAGATGAAGCTCTTCTCTGAATAAAACCTGGAGCCTCCAGCAGTCAGCAGTTTCTGCCCCTCCTGCTATAATCTCTGGATTTAACTGCTACCTTGCCCAGCATGGTCATAACTACTCTCCTCCTTCATGATTGGCCATGAAAATATGTTAGTCTCTGGATTATACATGCTTATGGTGTGACTTGTTTCCCTGGAAGACCATGAAACCATTATATGGCATCCTTGTAATTATACTGGTCTGTTTGTGCTAAACTGTCCATTAGTTTTTAAACTCTTTGGTGAAACTAATTTACTTTTTGGTACACCTTGGTATTTTTCCTTAGGCTTGTACATAAATATCAAACTTTGGGAATATGTTTCTTCCTTTTCACAGAACAGGCAAAACTGTAGAAGGGTATTAAATTTATAGTTTCTTCTGATGACCATGATTCTTCATTGGAGAGATTTTGCTTGAATCCATACTTGGCAGCAGAAGAAAATGAGGCATTTTGCTTAAATATCTGTGAGTCAAACTTGCCCCGAGGTTTTAGTATGTAGGCTAGTGGTGAACCAGGCTTAAGTGTTGAGACTGAAGTTTCCAACTGAAAAAAAAAAAATACAGAAAACCATACTACACACACACCAGAGGAACAGTCCAGTTTGCTAGGGACAACTTCCTAATGAGATTCTGATGGTCAGCAAACCCATCATCTCCCCCATGTCCTGCTGAATTTATTGTTGCATTACTAGTGAGAACGTGAGAGTTTTTGTCACATGACAAAGGCCCAGGGAATCCAGACTCAGTGGTCCTTACTTGTTTTCCCTGGCCACTGTCAAATTTTCAAACGTGGTACTCAGTGATAAGAAAGACAGCCTACAATAATCCTGTGCTTTTGGCATCTTCTATGTAGTTAGTGAGTCTAGCTAGGAAGAAATGTCCTTATATTAAGCAAGATCTGAGGGGTTTTTGCAAGATCAGAGTCATTAAGGTTGAATGCTAGAATAAAGAGCTTATACTTGAATTGCAATGGGCCAAAAGAATTTCCAGATGGCAAGGACAACATCTAGTGATTCTTGAATGTTTAACTTCATTTTCATGGAAGAATATAAGAAAAAATTCAGTTGAAAGGCTCAGACCTTTTCTTATGAAACCTTTCCATTTTTCACTTCATGGAAAATGTTCCTCTCTCAACTGCTAGAATCTGATTGGGGAGGGAGTGAAAGAAGGTGCTCAGGAGAAGCAAGCAGAGGGACAAAAGTTGGTAGGCTTGTTCAGAGTCCTCTGTGCTATTGTGGCATTCATTCATTACTGACTGATTGCCTGGTCACCATGGAATGCATAGGGGACTGAAAGGAGAAGAGGTCACAGGACATGCCTTTGAGGTTCACCAGGGAGTGACCACAGTCAGAATCTCACAATTGCATCCCTTATTTCTCAACTCCTCACATACAAATGCATACCAGAATCAGGGACCACTGTCTACTAGTGCCAGACAGACTCCAAGACAGGATAGAAAATTAGAAAATAACCTTTGTGTAGCCTAACATGCCCAAACTACAGGGCAGCTGATTAGGAGCCACAAAAAAAAATGAAGCATTTCACCTGAGACTTTAAGATAGGATGCCACACTGACCTCATTTAAATGACTGACAGGTGCAGAATATTGTCTTTCAGAAAGAAAGGGAAAGAAATAAAAAAGACACATCTCAGAATGACATCATGTGAGGAGGAGCTCACTTTGGTAATGGTCCTGGAAGAGGCCCCAGATAATACTGGCCTTGGAGATTGGGAAAGGGTTCTTTTTCCCCAGTGTTAAAGATTTAACATCTGAGAGACTCTGAGACAAGTATAGAGGGCTAGTTTTATTTTATTTTTTCAGTGCTGGAGAATAAACCCAGGGTCTTGTGCTTGCAAAGCAAGCACTTTACTAACTGAGGTATATCCCTAGCTTGAGAGCAAGTTTAATTTAAGGAAGTGATAGTAACAAATGTCTCCAAAGAGAATGGGCTCCAGAGTTGTGTGTCTGCAGGAAGGGTTGTTTTCTGCTTTTTAATAGACCCCAAAATCCCCTTTAATTATTGTCTTGTCTTTCTTCTCTATATACATTGTAAAGACCAGTGATGTGAGGGTTAATCGTAAACTCAGAGTGCTGAGAAGCATGATTGTGCAGGTGAACAACCTAAAGTTACATCATTGATAACCAGTATCATCATCTCTTGACCCCCATCCTTCATTACCTACACTGATGCCAGATATCTGCCTGTATTTGTGTGAGGAACAAAACATATTCCATCCACTTAGGACAGGTGGGGCTACAGGCATATTGGTATGTGGACAAAGAAAATTTTGGGGGGTAAGCACAGTGTGCCCATTTTATAGAATTATTCTCTAAACCTTGTGTTCCCACTATTCTCATCAATCTGTCTTCTTTCACATCTTCCTACAAGGGTATGCTGGCAAAGATGGCTAACATTGCATTTACCATTTGAAGGTCAAAATGCTCACTGACATATTGTAGTGTTAGTGTGAACCTACATAAAAAAACAAACAAACATGGTCTCCTACATCTTACCTTGGAGAGCCATTTTGTGCAGCTCTTTTAATGATTCTGGAAATACTACAAAAAAGTTACTCTAAATCTTCTTAAACCCACCTTTAAACTCAACACTCACCTGCTGACCAATGGAGCTTTGTAGAGCTATTTTTCTCCCTCCCAAGCATCTCCACACAACAATTTTTTCCTGAAACTGAGATTATCCTCACTGTGTTCCTGTGTGGAAGTTTGCATCCTCAAAAAAAAAAAAATGCTCATTTTTCTAACTACAATACTCCCAGCTGAATGACAGGTCTCTTTTCTAAAGTTTCAGATACCAAGTCCACTGTAATTTGAAAATACTAAATAAAAAATTCCAGGAGTAAACAGCATATAAAGTTTTAATTACATGCAATTCTGAGCAGTGTATTAAAATCTTAAACTGCCGTGCTGCTCCCCTGCCAGGGTGTGAATCAATCCCTTGAAGAGTGTGTTCCTGCTATATACACTGACACCCTGCAGTCATATAGTAGACATCTAGGTACAACTTTCCCTGTAGTGCATAGGACAAAACTCAGGAGGACCAACACTCTGACTTCCCTACAGTCAATGCATCTTTGAGCTATGAAACTACATACAAACCAGGTTAAACAGCAGTTGACCCTAAAGAAAAATGGCAGCATGACAAAAGTTATCACAAAAAAAAAGGTCACAGAGCTTCCTACATCATGCATACACTGTGCTGCAAGTCTTTACACACTACACTTGGATATGTTTCTTGGGAAAAAAAAAAATTACATTCATCCCAACTTGATGTGATTATATTTTTAACACAAAAAGACCATGGTAGCCAGACCCAGGAGCTTGTTGTTTTCAAGAAATGTATTCCCAACTTCTTCACCCACTGGAACAGGAGCCAAGGTGTACTGGGGGTGTGGTCCATCTGGCCTATGAGGGGCCCAGCTCATTCCATGGTAAGGGACCCGCTGAAGCCTAACAACCCGCACTACCCTCCAGGCCCACTAGGTGGTCCATTCCTCTTTCTGGCCACCCCAGGCATGCTGACATTTGTTCTGCTGCATGCTGCTGCCCCCCACCAGGTCTAGAGACCCAGGAAGGAAGGTTGGGTGTGTTAAGGAGTGAGGGTCACCCATCATAGCACCAGAACCAGGCATTGTCCCTGGCCCTGTTTCCCCCAGTATGGGCTCACCAGTGACATTTATGAGCCAGGGAAGTGGCCTAGAAACTTCCCAGTAACAGGATTGATGGCTGTTGACAGTTCACAGCAGGGGTGCATCCAGTGCAACTCTGTGGATTAGGCAGTGATCCAGTATGAAATCATCATACAAACTTTGGCAGGGTGCTTCTCCTTTCCTAAAATGCCCAAACAGGTAACAGCTGTAACCTGTGATATTGGACTTCTAGGTGGAGGTGGGTAGCTGCCTGGCTCCCTATTGAGGAGAGAAGGGACTGAGTCACTGAGTATGTGTGATGGACACCAGGAGCCAGTTAGCAAGTGAGGAGAGATATTCTGTTCACACTGCACTTGCCAGGCCCCACCACCTTTGTGCTGGCTCACAACTAGGCTGTCTGCAAAAATTCTCTTAGCCTGAGTTTCCAAGAGACCCTTCATCTTACCTTTTGATGCACAACTATCTGGAAAATCTGCTAGTACATAAGGGTTCATCCTGTTGACCTGATTGTTGCCTCTTAGACAAAAGGGCCTCTTTGACAATTCCCAGGGTTCTTTCAGTGGCCTCTGGAGTATGTAGACTACAGGCAAGTGCCACAGCCCCTGCACAAATATACTCCCAGAAAGTGAAGGTAATGAGTGATACATTTGCCTGAGAGTGATATGAGAGCAAAATTTTCCACTGCATAACATCATCTTGACAAATTTATCATACTGTAAGACAGGAATTGAACAAAATTTCACAGCTGAATATTTAAAAGCAGAAGAGTTATGGACTTTACTGTGGGGCACTACATGCAAAAGGTGTTGAAAATGAAAAATTAATTTCATTGAACAGACATGAAAATAATTTTTCATTGCTAAGGGTCTCCAAAAAAATACAAGTAGATTCATCATTTTCAAAATAATAGACTAAAACAGCAAGAATAAATTGAGACATCATTTGATAAGCAATGCTAATTCACAACAATAACTCAAATTGCAAAGGACATTGATGCCTTTGCAAATTCATGGCTCTATCCTGTTGCTTACAATAGACAACAGTTCATGTGTATATTGATTTGGCTTGTCTCACACATGATCTATGAGGAAAGGCTTTCCTTACACCAAAGCAACAGCACCCAAGCAACTAAAATTAAACAAGTAAAAATTTTGAAAGGCTGCACAAAATGATGGCTCTCAAAAGAAATAGAGCCCCAATGTCATCAGAGATGGAAACTAAACAAATCCCTGCTCTAATACAAAAATATAGACCTGATATGTGAAAAACTTGAATTTAAGAAACAGAAAAATTTAAACAGAAACTAAAGTTCTAATTGGAGTGTAGGACCACCAAAAACAGATCTTAAGCATTTCTAAAATAGAAAACGCTCTTTCTCTTTTAATTGTTTTTATGTACCACAAAGATGTTGTGTCACTAATTTCCCTGATTTCCTTGTTTAAATGTGCACTTTTCAAACAGAGGTCCTCATGTGATGCCTTAAACTTGAAAGCCCAAATAAAACACAGAACCATGGAAAAGACAACACCATTTCCTAAAACAAATTCTACACAGTGTGGTTTCAGAACATCTACAAAATGCACTCTACTGTCATGAAAAACTAATAAGCAAAAATGTAAAAAATACAAAAAGATGAAAAAATTAAACAAAAAATAAGCAAAAGACTATCAAAATGCTTATTTAGAGCTTGACTGGATCTACAATGAAATGGGAAAGCAAGGTTAAATACCCACAGTGGCCCGCTTGTTGGTGCTGTCCTCATTCGACCACACCTGGCAAGTTGACTGCCTGGTGAAGTCTGTTCTGCCACCGGCAATTGGCCCTCACCAGGTCTACTGGCCAGGGAAGCTACAGGAGAGTGTCCCATTGCTTGAGGATCACTGGGCACTGGACAGTGCAGGACACTGGACAAAGCAGTATTGACCCCCAAGCCTGGGTCCCCATAAAAAGTGCAGGGTGACAATAACCCACCGGTGTGTGTAGGAACACCAGGAGACTGGTCCCTGCCTGCCCCAAAGATGCTCCTCTTGTGATGCCCTGGGATCTGTGACCTGGTGCTGCCTCCCTTACACTCATGCATGAGCATGCACAGTCTTGTTCTTGATGTGGTTGTGTTTTCTCTGATTCTGCTGTCTGAGAGCTGAAGAGCCCCCTAGTTCAGTAATCAAGCCACAAAGGAAAGTCTATGATATGGATTAACTGCTAGACTCAGAAGAGACATGAATGGGACACTTTCTTGCAGAAACAAAACTTTCCATTCTCCAAAGAACTATGAAAATCCAGAGTCCACACACCAGGCAAGCCACAGAAGTCAGGAGACAATTCAGATGTTCTCAACATGCAGAGAAACAGAATCTTAAGGAAGAAACAGAAGCCAACCTGAACACAACCCACACTCTGGAATTATCAGACACTAACTCTACAGTATTGTGTAACAACACTCCACATGAGAAAGGAAAACATTCACAAAATTAATGAAAAGTTGGAAAAACCCTCTGAATTCTGTCTGTGTGAAGACCCTTCATAAATTTGAAAACAAAGACATTCTCAAGAGAAAAAAGAAGAGAGTTTTCAGGATATATTCCTTGAAGTCATGGCCAGTGCATTCTTCAGGCAGAAACAGGGGTTCAGAAGGAAAGGTGAACCCCAGAAGTGTGCCTGTCACTAGAGTGAGAGTGCCTGGCTCCCCCAGGTCATGCAACCCATGTCACCCATTGTTCTGCATACAGGACCACTGTAAAAATGAGCAACATACACATGGTTTATGGTCACTTTGAAATAAACACTTCATTCTTCATGTTCTCTTCTTTGGTAAAAGTAATAAGTTAATGGTTGGAACATTTGGAAATACACATGTATATTTGCATATATTTTAATATATGTAAAGTCTGTATACCTCTGGAGTCTGACTGTAATGTACTGTGTCAATTTCTTTGAAATAGTCACAAGTTTCAAAATCTGGGACTTAAAGGATTAAAATGTGTATGAAAAGGAAAATTTTAAAATTCTGTAGTGATGCTTTCCTTGACTTCCTTTCTTCTTGGCTCCCTTACCTTTTTCTCTATGTGCATCCCCTGAGACGATTGCCCATTTTTCTCAGTTATGGTCATATTCTCTTCATTTTTTCAGTGGTAGGACTTGAACCTAATGTTGCTCTACCACTGAACTGCTTGTCAGTCCTTCTTTTTCATTTTTAGTGTCTTGTTATTAGTTATAAATAATAATAGAATATATTTTCACACACACACATATATATATGTATATGTATATACATATATATATATATATATATATATATATATATATATATATATATATAAAACCTACCACAGCTGTTGATCTGATGCCTGAGAGAGATAGAATGCACAGGCCTAGGAAGGGTAGTGAAGTCTGGGAACTGGCATGGTTCTCCCTAACATCAGGGCTCATATTGAGAGAAAGCAGAGCTGACCTGCACACTTGCCTGTCTTCCTTCTAGTACAATGGTGACTACTTTATCTGAAGATCATCCACTAGGCACATGTCCCATGGGTAGGCCTAAAAGACCATGGCCATATGGAAACATCTGTCACCTTGGTATGTATCATTTGATCTCAAATGTATCAAGACTCCTTAGACCTCCAAAAGCTAAGAGTTGCTCTCTCTCTCTCTCAAATAAAATCCTTTAAGGAGTCCTAACATAAGAGGTGAAAAAAATATACCTGGAACCTCAGAAACTTACCCTTCATTTTCTCAGAGCACAAACATAGAACAGAAACCTAGTAAAGCATAAGATATCATGCTTGGGAGCCAGGTGAACTTTATTAATAGAGACCCAGTGGGTGTTGCTTAGGAGAGGGTGTGGGAGACTCTGGAGTTTGACAGTGTCCTGCCTCTTGGTTCTTTATTACCACTTGACTTACTTTTAAAAATAATGATCAACAACTTTTCCAACATGAATACAGTTCCCAAATGGGAAACTTACTACATATTTTTCTGGGATGCAGGAAAGACGAACTCAGAGTGATCTAGCAGGCAGTGTGAGGACCATGCAGAAACCTGCTGGGGTGCAGGGAAGACTGACCCAGCTAAGTAAGGGTACATGTAGTGGTGGGGACGGAGGCAAACACTGGATGAATGTACACCTGGGAGATGCACTGGAGTGCAGTTCAAGAGAAATGTCCAGTATGTTTTTTAAAATATTTTTTAGTCACAGATGGACACAGTACCTATATTTCACCTGTTTGTTTATTTATTTGTTTATTTATTTATTTATTTATTCATTCATTCATTCATTCATTTATTTTTATGTGGTGCTAAGGATTGCACGCCTACCTCCCATGTGCTTGGTGAGCACTCTACCACTGACCCACAACCTCAGCCTATATCCAGCATTCTTTTAATCATGGGTTTTTAATTGCATACCTGTTTGAGTGAAGATCACAGTTGAAAAAAGCAGGTCCCAGGTAGACTTCAGAGAAGCCAAGCCTCAGCTAGCTTCTTATACCCCAGTGGGCTACATAGGACTTCCATAACCACAGCTTCCTTCTTGTGCTCAGTTCTGCCCTTCACTTCTTTCTCTTTCAGAAATAACAACTTCTCTAAAAATGCACAAAACTTATTCCTCATTAGGAGAGACATGGTCACCCAGCAGGTTTCCCAAGGTGATACACTCTGTGTGTGTTGGATCCATGGTCAGGTTCAAGGCCTCTGTATCCCATCCAATCCACACTGGTACAGGCCAGGTTTCAGACATCTTAGCTGTACCTTCCTACATCATATGGCCACCAAGAACCAAACCATAAGCTCTGAAACACTGTGAGAATTCATCAATCTTCAAGTCACCCAAGAAAACAACACTCTACCTTCCAGATCCCTGAGACATCTATGATGGATAAAAGCCACAACACTGTGGCAGTAGCCACTCCAAGTAACAGGGCCATGGCCACCCAGGGTCATCCCCATAAACCAAGCCAGTAGAAAGAGCTCAACAAGGACCCTGTGGTTAGGAAGAAGAATAGATCTGTCTCTTTTGCCATCACCATGCCCAGATGCAGAGACTTCCTTTCAGTTAACAGCAGCCACCTTGACCAAGATCAGTTTTAACCCCATCTAAGTTCAGGGGAAAGGAAGGTAGCATAGAGTCCTCACAGTTGGCAGGCCCACATCACCCAGGTCAAGACAGATTTGAGCCACTGATATTCACTAACATTTGGGATGCAGACCTCCTCTGCCACCCCAGGTGGTTCTTGGAGAAGTCCCTGCTCACAGAAGGAGGTGGATTCTCATGAGTAACAATAGTACAATCTGTCTCAGGCTTCACTGAGTGGCTCAAACCATAGCATTTAATTCACTTAAACAAATCAAACCAAAGCCCAAAAAGGAAATATAACTTATTCCAAATTGCAGCCAAACAGACTACTAAAAAAAAAATACTAAACAGACTACTGAAATCAAATGAGAAATTAATGATATTTTCTAAGTCACACTTGCATCTCTGTGGTTGAAGTCTGAAATTTCATTTGAGGTCCTTCCTTCCATTTTATCTGGTTTTCCCTGAGTTCATTCCAGCTCTGTGGGCACCTCATCTGCTTGATGCAGGAACATCTCAGTCCCATTGGCACTCCATCCCAAAAATCTGCACAGCCTTCTTTCCTTCTTTCATCCATCCTGCTGCTTAGGTGAGGTGGGCAGAACAGAGCTGCACCACCCTTTTATATGAAGCCTGAAGTTAGGAGACATATTCATCATCTTCAGAGGCAGAGATGATTCTGCCCCAGGACCCTGACATATGGATTGAAGCTCTAAGTTTATCCGCTCATCTGGAAATGAAAAGTTGTTTGAAAACATGCTCCTGCCCTCCAGAGCTCACCTCCAGGTGGAAAGATAAAACCCACATATATAAACCAGAGCCCATCTTTTCAGTGTGACTTGTGTGGGTTGCATAGGCCTAGAGCTGACATTGTCCACTGTGCTGGTCAGACTGGGTGAGCAGAGTTGTAGTGTAAAAAGGGAGTTTTTGAGGGTAGGCAAAAGTCATGGAAGTCCATGCAGAACCAGCTTGGGACCACAAGGGTTTGAGTTCCTCTGTCACAGATTCTTTCCCTGAAACCTGCAAGCATTCCCTTCAGGGCACAGGGAGTGCAGGACCATCCACTGTGTCCAGAATCCTTGGAGTCAGCTTTCACCAGGTGAGTGGGTTTTAGTTGAACATACTGATTTTTTGGACATGTTTAAAGTCACACCCATGAGCCATCAGCACATCCCCAGTGATGGTAAATCACTGGATTTGACCAGGGCTCTTACCTCAGTTCAGGGCCCTGGGTCAGTGCAGAGACTTCTAGAAGAAATGAATGTGGTGAGGTGGAATGGTGCACAGACTCTTTGAATCAGCTAGTGAGCAGAGAGGGAAAGGCTGGGTAGTGGCCTTCCCTCCAGCAGCCTCACCCACAGTCTCATCTCAAACAGGAATGGTGCAGCATGGGTTGAGTCAGGTGTGAGAGGATGGGGATCAAAGCAAGTATCCAGGCTGTGTGGAAGACTCTGATGGCTATCAAGGTGTCAGAAATCAGATTGGTGCTCTGAGGACTTTGAAATGCAACTGAGAAATATCTCAGAAGTGTTCCTGGCTGTGGGCCCAGGGGTGAGCAGGCAGCAGAGCTGTTCACCTCCACTACAGCTTGTGACCCTAGATGAAAGCTTCTGAGCATGCACCATGGACCCAGGACCATTTTATATGCCAAGGACTGCGTACATGATACTTCCCCTGATCAGCTCTGATAGGGTAAACTTGCATGGTGAAGCTGGAGGCATATCCAGCCCATGCAGTCAGGGCCGTCCCTGCCCGTCAGGCCTCTGGGGTGAGTCCACCCAGAAACCAGGAAGCATTTTACACCAGACTTACCCCAGATGATATTGGATCCCAGGAAATTTTGAAGAGGCCCACACACACCGGTTCTCTTCCCATTCCCACTTTGCCTTCTTTCCTGGTCTCTGTAGGCTCCAGTCACAGTGTGCCCAACACAGTGGTGCCTAATGTGACTGAAATACAGATTTTCACCCCTTTCATGTTTCTTCAGCCCAGTGATGGGTGTTTCCCTCATTCTTCTCTCTTTTGGAAGAAGAAAGAGATACTAGCCATGTGGATGAAGTTGGTTCTGGAGATGAATATGTGCCGATGAGCACACTTCTCTCCATCCTTCTGGCAATGGAGAGAGCAGGTGGGAATACCCAGAATAGTCATAACCCCAGGAGCCCAGGGAGCCCTCAATTTGTTCCTCCTAGTTGCTCACCTGCAGCCCTTACTTCACACAAAGACCTTGTCAGAGGAAGTGAGATCCAGGCTCCTGCTGTTGACTGTAGCCTCAAGCCAGGCTGTAAATATAGGTACACTCTTTCTCTGTCCCATGTCTGGACAATATCTAGATTCTGTTTGCTTTCTCAGGTATCAGATGAATCCTCAACTTGGGGATAAGTCATTGGGTAAAGCATTGAAGCGCTATCATTTTTCTTATCTGCAAAATGGGGGGAGTGCCTCGCCCTAGGTTGTGGAAGGAGAGCCCCCAGGACAAGAACTGGGCACTGCAGGTGTTCCCTGCAGTCAGTTCTGGCCCCTGCATGGACCAAGAGGAAGAGATCTGAGGCCCAGGTCTACACTGCTTGTCTCTGTAGGCCAAGGTCCAGTGACAGGGCTGCAGAGGAGGAACTGAAGCAAGAGAACCAGCAGACCAACAGGGACTGGCTAACAGGGATTCAGTCCCAGTTCTTGGAGCTCAAGTTGCAGGGCCTATGTGGCCACATCCCCCCACAGGGTCCTACAAGCCTGCACAGGGATCAGTGGGAAGTGTTACCAGTGACCAAACTCCACCTCAGATATAGCCTCTTGATGTATATTATAAAATTATAAGCCTGGGTAGAAAAACCTATTGCTAGATCATTTGTACCATTTTGGATGCTGGACATGGCATTACTGTAGATAAAGTAGGAAAAACATAGATTTGGGAACATGAAGAACAATGTGAGACTGTGGCTCATTTTCCCCATGTGAAGGTGAAGTACCATGAATTTACTCCATGAACATGCTGTGTGTCTGCACTTTGTGTTTTGTTGCTGTATCTGCTCACTGAGTTCTTACTCCTGCTCCCTCAAACCAGCAGCCCTGGATTCATGTGGCAGCATCCTTGACCAGCCTTTCTCCCAGTTGCCCAGGCCCATGTGAGTATCTGTGTTTGGAGGATCATTCTTGCCATGAGCTCCCTAGGACCCACACCCTGCTCCCTGTGACTCTGCTCCCTTGCTTTTGCCCATGATTCCAACCTACCTAAGGGTAGAGTCTGTCTGAATGTCCTTCATGAGCACAGGGCCCATCATTAACTGTGGGTCAACCCACAATCAGGGCCACAGAGTTCTGACCCCAGGGCCAGTGTTTGACCCACACCTTAGTGATTGACCACCATCTCCCACCCAGCAGAAACAGGCCCTCAGGTGTGAGGCATGTTTGAGCTGAGTGGAATAAAGGGATCCCTGTCTGTGTTCATTAACACATCACTCACCCCCAAAATACAACTAAAAACACACTCCCAAAACTGGAAAAAAACTGAAAATGCTTTTGTGTTCATTTTTTAATCTAGATGTCTCATAAACCACTTTGTATAACATTGACTCTTTAGAGCATGAAGCAGAGGATCTTATTATATGCAATTAATACTAAAACTGATTTAAGGATAAATTTTGCTGTAAGACTTCCTTTGTTATCTCCATTTCTTCTGTTTTTGCTTCATTATTTTATAAGTAGTTTCACTTTCACTGTTGGTATATATGCTTATTAAAATGGTATATTTTCAAGTGGTATAACTGAAAGTCTTAAAACATAAGAAACTGGAAACTAGCAGTGTTGTATAAAAATATTAGATAATGTGCACACAATCTTTTAAAATTTAATATTAGAAGCATCTCATTTGTTCTTGTAATACAAAGCTGCTCCTCCACCTTTTCCGTTGCATCACAACCTAGCTTGTCAGTCTGAAAGCTGCTCTCCCCGCCCTTTCTGTTGCAGCCATTTCCCCACCTCCCAACTTTTTGTCAGTCTGTGAACATCCTAGCTAGCTATTCATTCATTAGTCAGCTTGCAAGCATTCTTCTCCATTATTGGTTCCCTGTTAGCCCGACGGAATTCAACTGCTTAAGCATAGCTTCCCCACCATCTCTTCTCTTACTTTCTCTCTCCTACTCACTTGCTTTCTCTCTCCTCCTTGCTTTTCCACTCTCTCTAGCATGCACCCTTTCTTTTTTTCTCTCATTTTCTCTCTTGCCTTGCAGGGATACACTCTGTTTCCTTAATAAACTCCCTTATGTGATTTCCCGTGTCTGGCTTGGTTTTTGTGGGTTTTCTTACATTGGTGCTGTGACTTGGATGGGCTCTTCCACTGTCTCTTAAGCAAGTGAAAACCCATCTGACACCCCAGTGCCCTCCAGACACAGCCTCACCTTCCATTTTGCCCATACACTCTGCTCTGCATCCATCCCTGGACTTCAGATTGGAGAGTCCCCTAGGCAGTTTCCCATAGGCCAATGTAAACACTCCTCTGCCGACCTGAGAAGCAACCATTGATCCGGAACCCTCAAGGTGGCTGTAATGGTAATTTTAAACTCAACATTTAATGTTCTATTTTAGGACTTGTCATCAGCAGGGTATATGTAAAATCTGTTACTTTTTATACTGAGATAAAAAAAATAAATGTAAATGTATTTCTAAAAGTTATTGAGAGCCTGATTTGTTTAAAGGTTGACATCATGAAATATGAAATCATTCTGCCATTTTGCCACAGAAAAGGAAAGTTAAAAGCTCTCTCAGACTTTCTTTAATTCATGTTTAAGATATAATGTTAAATTTTGTTAACTAATGTTCATATAGATTCAGGAGTCAATATATGTAAACTTCTTAAAATGACATTTAACAAAGACTGTAATGCGCAGTAGCAAAACTGGGACAATGGTGACTGAGATTGTTGTCTCCAACCTCATGACTGTGGCATGCCTGGTGCCTGGGAGTGTTCTTGTGCAGGGGCACAAGATCCCTAACTGCTGTGGCAGTACCCTCCCTGGGGTGGCTCTATACAGGAGTCCTATCAGCTCTGACATTGATCTCAAACACACAGCTCTTGGGCAGGAAGGAATTCTTTTGCTAGATAACCAGTGTCTCATCAGCTCCCTTCTCTGCTTCCTGCCCACCTTACAGTAACTTTGGGAAGTGGATTTCCTCGAGAGCTACACAGAGCTCCTAACATTGCACTTTGCAGCTGTGAAAAAGTTTCATACATGTCCTAGACTCTCTAACTTTCCTGGAAACAAAGAATAATGTTTACAAAGTATAAAGATTGCTGACATGACTCTTTAGATCTGAATTTCCATCAGAGAACAGAGCTCCAACTGATCTCAGCTTAATCTTCAAATACTGTGTTTATAAACCTTTATTTTCAAGTACTCCTTTGCCCATCACTCATCTTGAGAATTTGGTCATGCTGGCCATGGCAAAAGAGGAAAAAAATAGCTTCAGGATTAGAACATTTTACCTAAGATTTGTGAAGAGCCCTGCCTTACCTGAAGGCTCTGTCTCACCCTGCTGCATGTTAGAACATCTCCAAAGTAAGCCAGACTTTAACTCATTTAAAATTGTATTCAAAAGTTTGATGTTTGTTGTAAAGACTACTGTGATCTCAAACAGGGGATATAATGAATTACTCAACCAAAATTGAAGATAGCTATTGCACAAACTGAATGTTTTACTGTTGCTATTCCATTTTGTAAACTCTATCTGTTCCCTGATTAATATTTTGCAGAAGTACACCACAGATTAACTTGAAATAAATACTAAGCCATCAGCTTTAGGACAGATAGTGTAGACCCCAATTAGATAAAAGGGGGTAAATAATGGTAAAGTTATAGACAATGAAGTTAAAGCCCAGTACTCTTACTTTATGATTGGTAGACTGGCTTGCTGGATGGCTAAGATAAAACTTAGAGATTAAGATTAAATACAGAGGCCAAGAAAAACCAGTACCTGTGTCTTGCCCTCAGTCAGACTGAGTCCAGCGAACAAGAGGACTTCTCTAAGGAATTTTGAAACTCTGGGTAACACGACCTCCTGAATAGGGAGTCTGATGAGGCCACTAGATGATGAAAAGCCAATCAGTACACCTGCTGCAGAGGAGGGTCAATGAAAAAGGGACACATTCTGGTGCTTTCAAGGGAAGCCACCTCAACAAGGAGACCCTGCCTAACCAATGGCACTAATGGAACTAAGAAGTTGCTCTTAATTTCTCTATGATTGACCCCTGTGGGAACTCAGGTGACTCTTTTTTTTTTTATTGTAAGCAAATGGGATACATGTTGATTCTCTGTTTGTACATGGTGTAAAAGAATACCATTTGTGTAATCATAAATTTACATAGGGTAATGTTGTTTGATTCATTCTGTTATTTTTTTCTTCCCCCCACCCCTCCCACCCCTCTTTTTCCTCTATACAGTCCTTCCTTCCTCCATTCTTGCCCCCCATCCCTAACTCTAACCCTAACACTAACCCCTCCCACCCCCCATTATGTGTCATCATCCACTTATTAGTGATATCATTCGTCCTTTGGTTTTTTGAGATTGGCTTATTTCACTTACCATGATATTCTCCAATTTCATCCATTTGCCTGCAAATGCCATAATTTTATCATTCTTTATGGCTGAGTAATAGTCTATTGTATACATATACCACAGTTTCTTTATTCATTCATCAATTGAAGGGATTCTAGGTTGGTTCCACAATCTGGCTATTGTGAACTGAGCTGCTATGAACATTGATGTGGCTGTATCTCTGTAATATGCTGATTTTAAGTCCTTAGGGTATAGGCCAAGGAGTGGGATAGCTGGGTCAAACATTCCTTAACATTGTAAAGGCCATCTATGCTAAACCCATGGCTAATATCATTCTAATTGGTGAAAAACTGAAAGCATTCCCCCTAAAAACTGGAACAAGGCAGGGATGCCCTCTTTCACCACTTCTTTTCAATATTGTCCTTGAAACTCTAGCCAGAGCAATTAGAGAGACCAAAGAAATTAAAGGGATACGAATAGGAAAAGAAGAACTCAAACTATCCCTATTATCTGATGATATGATTATATACTTAGAGGAAACAGGAAATTCCACCAGAAAACTTTTAGATCTCATAAGTGAATTCAGTAAAGTAGTGGGAAATAATATCAATGCACATAAATCTAAGGCATTTTTATACATAAGTGATGAATCTTCAGAAAGAGAAATTAGGAAATCTACCCCATTCACAATAGCATCGAAAAAAATAAAATACTTGGGAATCAATCTCACAAAAGAGGTGAAAAACCTCTACAATGAGAACTACAGAACACTAAAAAAAGAAATTAAAGAAAACGTTAGAAGATGGAAAAATCTCCCATGTTCTTGAATAGGAAGAATTAATATTGTCAAAATGGCCATACTACCTAAAGTGCTATACAGATTCAATGCAATTCCAATTAAAATCCCAATGATGTACCTTACAGAAATAGAGCAAGAAATTATGAAATTATCTGGAAGAATAAAAAACCCAGAATAGCTAAAGCAATCCCTGGCAGAAAGAGTGAAGCAGGGGGTATCACAATACCAGATCTTCAATTCTACTACAAAGCAATAGTAACAAAAATGGCATGGTATTGGTACCCTGACCCAACACCCGGCAACCCCCAAGTCCTTGTCCAAGATGCCACCAACCAGGACATTGGGCAATGGATTGCCCTGGTGCTCAGAGAAGTGCCAGGTCATCCTTGGCCCCTCCCTCCAGTGACTTGCTGGGATTGGCAATGGATGAATGAAGGGGCCTGGGACTTCTGCACCCGATGACCATTACTACTCAGGAGCCCTGGGTGACCCTTATGGTGGCAGGCAGGCAGATCCCTTTCCTTATAGACACTGGGGCCACCTTCTCAGTGCTGGGGGAATTTGAGGGACCCACTTCCGCTGCCAAATCCTCTATAGTCGGGATAGAGGGAAAACCATATAACCCCTTACAAACCCCTCCAATAAGCTGCTATATAGGACAAATTGGCTTTACTCATTCCTTTTGAATAATTCCTTCATTCCCATTCCCCTTCTGGGAAGGCACATCCTAACCAAATTGGGTGCCTCTATCTCCTTCTCACCCACCATGCACCTTAGCCAAGACTCCTCTGCTATTCCTCTCCTTATGACTCTACAGGAATATACAGCTCAAACAGAGCCCTCATATCCCCTTGCTCCCTCCCTGGTTAATACCAAGGTCTGGGACACTCATACACCCTCTGTAGCTAAATGCTCACCTGTACTCATTCATCTGAAGGACCCAACATCCTACCCAGCCCAGGCCCAATATCCCCTTCCCCAAAGAAGCCTTATAGGACTTCAACCAATCATCCAGGATTTAAGGCAGAAAGGCTTCCTGTGCCCTGCCAACTCATCTTATAACACTCCCATCCTGGCTGTTAGGAAGCCTAATGGATCTTACCATCTAGTGCAAGACCTCTGCATCATTAACTCAGCAGTGGTCCCCATCTTTCCCATTGTGTCCAATCCTTACACCCTGCTTTCTTCTATCCCTTATTCCACCACATACTTTTCAGTGCTAAATCTCTTTGCTTTTACTTGGACTGACACTTTCACTTGAGTTTCTTCTTAGATAACCTGGACAGTTCTCCCACAGGGATTCTGAGACAGCCCTCATCTCTGGTCAAATGCTAACCCTTTTCCAGCTCCTAATCCACAGGCTTCTTCCAACTGATACTCGGCCATTCCTGTGGGACCCCTTCATCTCAGACTGAAGATCATGGAGCCCTCCACCCTCTCTCCCATTCCAGAAATTGGGAGCCAGAAGACTGAAACACTAGACAACCATGCCTAGCCATGAGGACTGGATTACTATTTGTAATTTTCCTAACCACTGATTTTCCAATAGAATGCCAGCCAAAAAGGGGAGGCCCCTGTCTTTTACTTCCATGTCAACTAATCAGCTTGTATTGCAGAAAATATTAGGATCCCACAAAAAATCGGAGCCTGGCTGCAGAAGTGCCTCCAGAGAAACTATCAAGTCCCCAACTCTTCCTGCCACACTGATACCAGCTCTACATCCACACTCAGCAGGAAGTAATTACAGAAGACTGACCTTCATCCATGTACCCCCCCAAAAAAAATTTTTTATAAAAAAGGAAATGGGGGAATGTAAGGTATAAAGCCACCCTTCTCTCCCATTACAGGAATTTTCCTCCTCCCAACCACCTGTCAATCTGTGCTCTGCCCGCCTCTTCCGTTACAGGAATTTCCGTCCTCCCCATCACCTGTCTCTCTGCATTCTGGCCGCCTCTAATGTTACAGGAATTTCCGGCTTACGCTGCTGTCATCTTCCTGCCTCCCATATTACGTCCTAACATGTTATTGGTCCATCAGTCAGTCTGCAAGAATTCTCCTTCACGATTGGTTCCTCCCAGCCCATGAAATTCCAATATCTGGGAGAAGCCATATGCCATCTTTTCTTCTTTATTCTTTTTTCCACCCCGAGTGGACCTTATCCATCCCCATAAATAAAGCTTTTGGTGTGAGATCTCGTATCTGCGGTGTGTTTTTTTCTGGGAGCTACTGGCGATCCACAACTGAGCCAGTGACCCCTAACACTCTATATATGCAGATTCCACATCCTCATATTCAACCAACCTTAGCTGCAAAATATTTAGAAACAATTCCATCTGCACTATATAAATAGGCATATCTCCCTTGTTATTACTGCCTAACTTGTTGCATAGTGCTTATGTTCTACTGGGTATTCTATCAAATGTTCTGAATGTTTAGAACATGCAGGAGAGTGTGCATGCAAATGCTATGGCATTTGCTATGAATGAATTAAGCATCCAAGGATTTTGATATCTATGGGGCTTGTGGAAACCATTCAAGCCAGCAGTTAAAATTTTCTGTTGATTTTGCCTGTGCAAAATTTAGTTGATCTCTGGCATTGTATTGTCTCCAGCCACACACTGGATATGTAAGGAGGACAGCCAAGGGAGAACCTGGACTTCTCTCCATGTGCCTGGGAGAGGTAGGCATGGGATGAGGATCTGATTTCACCACTTGTTATAAAGTGTGAACTTCTCTTTATTGCAGTTGGACACTGACCTGATGGAACTCAAATTTCTGGATATGGACATGTAACCACATAGTCCTCTGAACCCTACCTGTTTACTTTCAATGAAAACTCCATGGGCCATAAAGGGGCGTGACCCCTCTCCTTCTCTCTGCCCCACCCCTTGTGACTCAGCAGGGCTTCAGGACCCTCCCACTTCCTTCTCAGAGACACAGGGTCATTTCCACAGTGGCCTGGGTATCTACAGATGTGTGCAAGGGAGTGATGGCTTGGGGGTCACAGTAGGGGCCATGCCCACAGGCTCACTGGCACTCAGGTGTGCACATGCCTCCACCCCCAGGCTCAGTCCTCAACTCTGCATGTAAGGCAATCTAGGCTGGCTGCATGGACAGTGGCAAGGTGGTGCATGCCGGCTGGCTGAGGAAGTCGCCCCCAGAGAAGAAGTTGCCACCCGGTGAGAGTGCGGGCGGGTGTGTGTGCTGGGGATCCAGGGGGCTGTGGGTGGTATGTGGTGAAGGGGCACCTTCTCTACAGACACTCCCAGTCTCCCAGGAAACTCATCTAGTTTTAAGATTTATGGTGAGGGTTTGGAAGAAAAAGTGTGGATTTCCAGGACTGGGGGCCATAGTTACTATGGAAGTTCCTGCTGAGAACCAAGCAGCACTGGACCTCCTTCCTCTGCCTTTGGAGTCATTTTCAGTGGTCCACAGCTGCTGTTGGCCAGCAGTGGTGACTGTGCCCATGGGTTCTACTAATTTAAAGCTGTAGTGAAAGGAAGATGAACAACACCTTTCCAGGTATCTAATCTGAAGCAGTTGATTGTTGGTCATAATAAGCAACTGCATTAAGGGAGTAGTTACTGCTTAATTAAAATAAATAAACTTATTTGCTGTGGCCCAGGTATTGGGTTAAATGCCAGGCTTAAATTAGTCCTAGTGGATATGGCCCTACTTCCTTAGCAGGTCATCTTGCCTTCTTCTCAAGGAACACTGAACAGAGCAAAAGCAGCCACCTGCATCACCGTACCAGAGATCCAAATCCAGGGACACATGTATGGCTCCTTCCCTTTTCCCTCAATCTGACCAACTTGCAGCTGGCTCTCCAGTTGCTGCTGCTCCTTGTACATAGATATTAGAAGGTGGAACTCTACTTCCTCCACCACCCTGTTTGCTCTCTGGCTAGCAATCTTCTGCCTCCTCTTCTTTCTGCTCCTCCTAAGTTCCTTTTCAATGACTCCTCAGCCTCAGACCCTCTGTACTTGTGCTGTCCTCTCTGATTCCATCATACTCATCATTCATGTTCACTCTGTCTTCTTTGACCTCTTGGGCTAAAACTCACCTTGACCATTCACCAGACCAGCCCTTACCATGTCACCAGCAACACCCCAGTCATGAAATCCAGAGCCTGGAATTACATCCTTGTTTCTTTTTGCTGTGAGGTGACTGGCATACACTGGATCTTTCTTGCAATGACTTCTTTTTTTGAGAAATGCACCTTGCATGCTAATTTTTTTTCCCCTCTGAGCCTTCTGGATGAGACTGAGTGCTTTGCCCCAACCATGAGACTGAAGCTCTATTAAATCTCTATCTCACAGTTGATTTCTGAACTTCAGCCCTGCTTATACAGCTGAGATGTGATGATTCTAGTGTATCCCAGTGAGTACAAACTCACCATATCCAGAAATAAGCCCTTCTTCATCCCTCTGCCCTGTACCCCACACCTGTTAAACAAATGGTGCCAACAGCAATCTACTTGTCTGTTGAGAAATGTGGGAACCATCTTTGAACTCCTGTCATCCAGTAACCCATGTCTGACCCACAAGGGACATAAATACCATGGCTGTGTGCCCCAACCACCTTGAGGCTGAGCATTGCTCATCTCTCACAGCCACCTGGGAGTTCACCTCTGTGCCAGACTCTGTGCTTGGACCATTCACATTTTATTCATTGAATATTTTCACCCTGTGAGCAGGGTCATCTAATTTTGCCCCAAAGCCTGAGATCTTTAAATGAAGTAAATATTTTATACAGAGGTAATTGCAGGTGCTCACGGAGACAGAAATGGTAAAGAGAGACCCTGTGCCCTTTACCCTGCCTTCCCATGTAACCTCATCTTCCAACCCTGTGTTGTGGCCTCATTAGATGCTGACATCAGCACAGTCAGGATGCAGAAGGCCTCCAATGCTAAGATGAGTGGGCAGGTGGTCAGGCCTCCTGTATCCTTACTCTCTACCTGTGACCCTCTCCAGCTCTGCATATATTTCATCCCTGAAAACCTTGAGTTGTCCTCTGTGTCTGTGAGCTGGTCATCTCACCAGTGTTGCTTCACTGGAATCAGATGGTGTGTTATCTTTTGGATGGTTTCAGCATGAGTCTCTGGGAATTCATCCCAGCTGCTGTGTGTCAACAGTTCATGTTCTCTTTGTTAAGTGGCATCCTGGTCCATGGCTGTACCAGCTTGCTGGCTTGACCATTGTCCCACTCACCTTAGTTTAGGAATCCTTAAGGGTAAGGAAATTGTATTATATTCCCTTTGAGCAAAGTCCCCTCAAATTTTTTACTTGCTTCTTTAAGGTTTGTTTTACTTTATGTTGAGTTTTGATAAAACCTTGTACATTCAAGATAATAGACATTTGTTCAATGTGTGGATTGCAGTATTTTTTCCTTATTTTAGTTGTGAGTATTTGAGTTCAAATACTGGGACACTTTACAAATGACCAACATCCCCAGTCCTTTTTATTTTATTTTTTTGTCTGGGATGGGGTGTTACTGAGTTTCTGAGACTGACCTCAAATTGAGAGTAAGGTGGTTCACTTGTCTAAGCCTCCCTTGTTTTTGGAATAATAGGTATGGCCACAATACTCAGCTAGCATTTTCAGTCTTTTTTTATTGTGTTTATTTTATGTTGAGTTTTCAGTTTTCAAAATACCTTACAATCAAGATAGTAGTCCCTTTCTCAAGGTGTGACTTGCATTTTCTTTTCTGTCTTTTTAAATTTTTGCTGGGTGGAATTATGTATTGAACTCTTTGGTACTTTACAAATGATCTCTATCACCAGTCCTCAGTTCTCCTTTTTTTTTTTTTTTTTTTTTTTTTTTTACTTTTAAGTTGGTGTCACACTAAGTGCTCACTGGCCTTGAATTGAGGCTAAGGTGACCCTCCTGTGTCACCCTCCCAACTTTTGAGGATGACAGGGATGACAGGCATGACCACCCAGCTTGCATTTTTGTTCACTCTATTACTTTTATTTTTATCCACTGAACCAGGGATTTAACTGAGCAGAAGTTTATCAATTTTGTAATCTTTCTTTTCCTAGATTGCACTTCAGTGACAAATCTGGGAATGCTTTGCTTAACACTAGGTTCCCAGGATTTCCCCATTTTGTTAGTTATATTTTCATAAATGGTATGGTTTGGATCTATAGTATCCCCCAAACCTCAGGTGTCTGCACTGCAGTATTCAGAGGTGAAAAAAACTGAATTTCAGGGATTCTAATCTCTTCAGTTGATTAATCCACATAATGGGTTAATAGTTTGAATGGAGCAGGCTGGGTTATAGCTCAGTGTTAGAGCATCTGCATAGCATGAGCGAGGTCTTGGAGTCCAGCCCCACTGTGGATAAAATCTATAACTTATGACTTGAATGGATTTACTTGGAGGTGTTGGAAATGAGAAGTAAGTTGGGTTTGGCTAGGGGAATTGGGTCCCAGGGTGTGGCCTGGGGAATCTGTAAGACCTTGACTGCCTGTCTGTCTCTCTATCCATGCTTTCTGGTTGCAAGCCTGAGCACCATTTATATTTCCTGCTCAATCTCTATGAAGTTTCTTCAGCAGAGTTGGCCAACCACACTGTGAGACCATGAGTCCAGTAAACTCTGACTTCTCAGAGGTGCCCTTGGCAGGTGTGGTGGTCACAGTGAGGAAGGGCTGACCTGTGCATCTCACAGGGCTGTGCTTTCCCCCAGGTCCATGGCCCACTTTAATTTTTGTATAAGTTTGAGACATAGAGCATTTCCTTTTTCCAGTGGATGTTACCTGCTATCCTGTGTTAGTGTGGACCAAGCTGCCCTTCTTTCACTGAATTGCTCCCTTGGCTTTGTGCAGACTCAGCTGATCCATTTCTCTGGTGCTCTATTCCAGTCTGTTGAACCCATGTCCCTCCCTCTGTCCACTCTCACCGTTGTTCTTTCTGACTGTGGTCATGCAATGACTCTGGAAGTCTGGTGGATGGACCAGCTCCTCCAGCTCATTCTTGTTTTCAAACTCTTTCAGCTGTTGGTGTTCTTCTGTCTTCCAATACAAGTTGACAGTGAGCTTGTCTGTGTCTAAGAAAGTCTTGATGTGATATTGACAGGAATTTCCTTGCTTGGGGTTTCCTGGTTCTAAATTTTTTCCTGAATCAGATGGTGCTATGGGTTTTGCTTCATTCATCAAGTGAATAGATTGGAGGAAAGGAGAGCCTGTTGTATGAACAAACACTTGTATTTACTGGGTTTTTTCTTCCTGCTGATATCCCCTAGTCCCTCCTCAAATAATTCTCCAAGTGGCAACACCCTTCAGAATGAAGTGGTAAGGAGACTTTCCAGTGAAGGCAAACAAAGGATAGACCAACAGCAACCTGCCCTGTGGAGGGGCCAGAGGAAGTCTCTGTTTAGAAAGCAGTGTTGAGAGGAGGGGCTGGGGGCCTTCATCATTTTAACAATAATCTCATTGTCATTTAGAGAACTGGTAGAGAAGGAAACTCTAAGGTTTGGCCATGAAGATGGATAGGAAACTGGGCCATAGCTGGAGAGGACCCACTACATCATGTCAAGCCTCTATTGTTCTTTTTTCCAAAATAGGAGAGTTTTGGTGCCATGAGAAGCCTGAAGGTTCCACACTCTCCAGCATTAATTTCTTGACCCATGAGAAACTTTTAAATGCCTGGCATAGTGGCCACAACTATCATCCCAACAATCCAGAAGGCTGAGGCAGGAGGATTACAAACTCCAGGCCAGCCTGTGCAACCTTGTCCCCAAAAAAATTATGTAGAAAAAGCTTTAAAATACTAAGTGAATTTCTTACCTCTTCTTACATCTTCTAGTGGGATTCGGGCCTGGAGGAAACACTGGTTCATCCTGCAAAGTGGCCAAGAAGGCAGTGAGCCAGGTGACCTGGAATACTACAAGCATGGCCAGTCTAAGAAGCCCTTGTGGATCATCAGTCTGGATCTCTGTGAGCAGGTGCAGGAAAATATGACCTTTCACAAGAAAGGGCTGCCATGTGGCTTCATGTTCAAAATCAAGACCAACAAGCATACTTTCTACCTGGTGGCAGAGACAAAGGAAGACATGTATAATTGGGTTCAGAGCATCTGCCAGGTCTGTGGCTTCCCACAGGAGATGGACAGCACAGGTACACAGACACCTGCCTTCTCTGGTGACATGACCTCAGGTTCCTTTTGTAGGTAGAGCAGGTGCCAGCCATGGCCAGATGTCAGGAGGACCCCGGCCCTCCTTGTACTCAAATGGGAATCCAAGAAATTAGGGTCATGATGAAGCAAAATGTGCTGTGTAACCTGTCCTCAGGCCCCCTGAACCCATCCCTATCTGCCAATGTGCTACCTTTTCCATTCCTCAGCTCACACATGGTGACTGTCTGCCATCCTGAGGGGAGACCACCTGGGGTCCTCCATCCAGCCTTTGCAGTTAGACTTGGCCTCAGTCCTCTGTGATCAGGTTGATGAACAATCCAGGGCTCCTCCACATTCACCCAGGAGAAGACATGTTGGGGGGTGCTAATTGACTTTGGTTTTTGACTCAGCTTTCATTTGGAGTGGTCAGTCAATCTGGACTTTATTATGACATTTAGACAACTGTGCGAATGTACCAAAATGAAAAGAATTTTACATTTCAAAATGGTGACACTTAGGGCACATGAATTTTTAAAAATTTTTTTTTTAAAGATGTTCTTTGGGTAATGGGTAACCAACCAGGTTTAGGTACCCAGGACTTGGGACTAGTTGGTAAGCTGTGCCCTTTGGTGCCACACAGGCCTGGATGGGCTGTGCTCACACCAGCCCCTCCTGCTTGCACTCCCCAGGTCCTGTAAGTTCTGAATAGAGGGCATCGTGTTTTCATGTTACACCAGGCCCTAGAATGTTTGTAGCCAGGTGGGCCTTGGGTGATATACTGCTTTGCAGCTCTGATTTTTGTCTTCTTGGGGGAAGATTATGAGCCCATTTCTCTCACTCTTTTGGAAGAGTTGCTTAGCTTTTCAAAGTGAGTTTTAACTTGCCTTGTGTGCTCTCTTTGGTGTGAAGTTCCTTGGTTCTCCATGCATGTCTTCCAGCATGCTGTATATGATGATGCTGAGCAGCTGACTCCAGAGTCTTTTTTGGGCCCAGCATGGTGTGGGGACAGGCAGCAAGTCATACTGTCTTGTGGAATTCATCAACAGTCCAGGGACACTGACTTGAGCAACAAGTGCTGAGTGAGGGGAGGTTTAACACAATCAGGAAAATTATTAGTGGAATAATCGAATAGTTACTCAATATCTTTGTCTTGTAAAGAAAGTGTTTCCTTGGGCCCTTGGTGTCCTGTACATGAGAGATGTTCTCTTAGCTGGCTGGAGGTTCAGTTACTAGTTGGAGGACATTAGTTGCATGTGAAAGCTTCAGTACTGTGAGGTCATTCTGAAGAAAGAGGCTTGCCTTCCTTCTCAGAGAGGAACCTAGTGTATTTCAAGTTAGCAGCTTTCAAAAAAATGAAGAGTTGCTACAAAAATCCTCCAGAAGGGTCAAAGTTTAGGGACTGATGTTGTGGCTCAGTGGTGGAGAACTTTTCTATTCTGTGTGAGGCCCAGGGTTTGACCCTCAGCACCACATATAAATTAATATAAAAATAAATAAATACATAAGTAAAATAAAGGTTCATTTACATCTTATACAATATTTTTGTAAAGAGTCAGAAATTATTCATTAGTCAGTGTTCCCAGGTGAGCTGGGAGATATGAGAAAGCAAAGGGTCAGCATCTGTCAAGTTTTCATGAAAGAGCCTGTTGCAGTAATGGATCTGTGAATTGTTTGTTTTTCTCACAAGGAAACAGCACTTCTTTTCTGCCTAACACTGACACTTTACAAAAGTGATGATCTTTCTTTTGATCTGGGCTGTGTTGGCACAGGCTATCATCTTTCATTGTGTAAAACTCCCTCAAGGCAATGCCTTTCTGTTGCCAGGCCTCTTGAGAGCCTTCCCACACCTTAGCTCAGGATCCAGCCCTGTCATAAGGTAGGAGATGCCTGTGCTCACACCAGCACTCCACAGCCACAGAAGGATGTGGCAGCAACTCTGCTTTGAGCTTCTGCCCTGAAAGCAGAGACATATTATAAATCCAACTAGCAAGTGACAACACCTCTCAGAGCCAGCCAGCACTGACCCCAGGTCACAAAGCTGGGTGATGGCAGGATTTTGTCTCATTCAGTCCTGATTTTTTGTTGTGATGCCTAACCTCTTGGACAAAGATACTGGTTACTTCTCTAAATTGAAACAAATGCATTCTGCTCTCACTCATGGATTCATGGGTGAATCATGGAGTCTTTAAAGTTGGTATTCCTGAATGATGGTTCTGTGGAGGGGAGATCCTGAGTCTCTCAATCCCATGAGACACATCCTGCCAGGCTGCGAGTAGGCAAGACCTCTTACCTTTCTTTTATTAAGGGATGCATGGGAACCCATCATAACACTTGTATCTGTTATTCACTAAAAGGAATTTTGTGGCAGACAGAGATGTTTTTCTTCACAAAAATTCTGTGTTTTCTATTTTTGAGATGGACTCTCCAGGTTTTACCCAGGATGGCCTGAGCTTCTGGGCTCCAGCCCTTCTCCCACTTCAACCCCTCAAGTGCTGAGAAAGGAAGATGTGCTGCCACATCCAGCTGACTCTCTTTTTAGCCCTTCTGTCTACTCTGGGTTTTTATTTCCTTTGCTACCTTTCAATTTCTCACATAACCCACACAAACATACCCAGGTTAAAGCCTGCAGGATAAATACAAGACTGGGAGGGACACAGTTAGAAAATTGACTTCAGGTTGCTCAAAACACCTTCCTTACTGACAGCTCTTCCCTAAAGGGACCCAGGGGTGATGGTGGCAAAGGGTAAGCAGTTTCCAGAAGAAATATGATGATTCTGTATCACTTATGAAATTTGTTTCTGGGATTGCTTTTTGAGGGTGTTTTGCTGTCCCTGGGTGGGTGGCAGGAGAAAACTTGATCACATACATAACAGGGCGCATTCCATGACCTGGCTGATGAGGCCTATTCAGCAAAGTTGGCAGCAGAATGGGGGTCATTTATGCAAAAGGTTTGACTATGAGCCACAGGAAGCCACATGTCCTGGGGCTACTTGAAAGCAGCAAGAGATAGATAACCAGAGAGTCACACTGCTTGCCTAGAGGGCAAAGAAAAAGCAGGGGCATGTAAGGAGGTAAGTTGCCATTGGGTGTGACCTCAGTGCTTAATATATGTCCATCCTCTGTTGACCCACTTCAGCACAGGGCCATTTCCCACCTCTCTTTACTTTTCACCCACAAACTACCTGAGAAATATTTTCACAGCCAGTCAGGAACCCTGCTCCTCCAGAGCTGAACTGAACCTTTCACATCAGCAGCACTTCTAACAACAACAAACTTCCACCTTGCCACACCACAGTCAGCTTGCACTAATAGGCAATGCCCCTGGGTGGGAGGAGGCACAGCCCACCTGGTCCTCCAGAGCACCATAGCAGCACCTCCACCTGTGCCCCCATTTGGACCAGCACATGAGCCATGGAGCATGACCATTGTGCTGTGACCACATCAAGCAAGGGGATCCTTGGCCCCTTTGTTGAGCTGTAAGATTGGATAAGCATGGTCTCATGACCACACCATGCCAGGTACCACTGTGCCCCTACTATAGAGCTTTAAGATGAAACAAGCATAGTCTTGTGACCAGTCAAGCCAAGGGGCTCTTGTGCCCCTTCTTTACAGTTGTAAAGATGGCAGTAAGAAGGACCTTTATTCTGGTAAGTAAACAACAGAAGGTGATCTAATGTAACCCTCGCAGTTCTTGGCAGTAGCAAGTGATGATCAGATTCCAGAGAAACTTCCCTTGTGAAAAATCACAAACAGGCATCAGACCTGGTGTTTCAGAACTGAACACAGACCTGATGACTGGCCCTGTGTGCTGTGGAACCAGGCTTGCCTTGCTTCTGTTCCAGAGCTGTGCCATTCCATGTGCTGACTGCTGTCCATGTGCTGTTCAGATGGGACTTGGTTAAAATTAAATTATATTTAAAATCCAGTGTCTCTCCAGGCACAATAGCATGTGTCTGACTTCCCAAAGGCTTACAAGGTTGAAGTAGGGGGATGGTAAGTTTGAAGTCAGCCTCAGCAACTTAGCAAGGCCTTAAGCAACTTAGTGAGACAATGTCTCAAAATAAAACACAAAAACAGGGCTGGGAATTGTAGCTCTATTGTTATACATCACTGGGCACAATCCATGTATTAATAAATAAATTACCATAACATAAAATGACATAATATACCAAAAAATAAAATCAAATCCAGAGTCTCAGTTGACCAGCCATACTTGAAGCACTCAGTGCCACATGAGGCTCATCTCATCTTCATAGACACTCTGGAGCAGAGACTCAGCCTGGAGCAGGCATCTGTTTTCCAGTCCCACCTGTCCCTCACAGGACTGAGCCTGTAGCCTGCACATGTTTACATTGCCTTTTATTCCCATTGTTTGGGCAATCAAAAGCATGCAGCTGCTTGGCACTGACCATGCTGGTTCTGTTTTGTTCCCAGAGCCAGCAGATCACAAGTTATACTCCTTATTATTTATGATAGAAATACATAATCATGTTACAAAGATTATGGCAAATAGAGGTGACTCTCTTCCTGATGTGTATGGGAATGTTTTCAAACACAATCTCACTTTTGCCAGCCAAACCCTGGAACTTGGTCTCACATTACAGATAGCAGTGGCCAGGGTGGGACAGGCCCTGCTGCAGCTTGGGCTCTATTTGGGATTGCTGGCTTTCACAGCATTGACTATAGCTCATATTAGGTTTCATTTTACTAATTTCTTATAAGACAGGGGCTCACTGTTGCCAAGGTTTGCCTGGGCTTTGCAGTTCTCTGTCTCAGAGAGTGCAAAGGTAGGCATGAACATTGCCCTGTGATCACACCAAGCAAGGGAATCTTAGGCCCCATTTTTAGAGCTATAATATTGTATAAGCAAGGTCCCAAGACCACACCATGCCAGGTGCCACTATGCCCCTACTATAGGCTTTAATATAAAACAAGTATGGTCTTGTGACCAGATGAGCCGAGGGGCTCTTGTGCCCCTGCTTTATAGTTGTAAAGAAGGCAGTGAGGAGGACCTCTCTTCAGGTAAGCAAACAACAGAAGGTGATTTAATGTAACCCTCACAGTCTTTGGCAGTAGCAAGTGATGCTCAGGTTCCAGAGAAACTTCCATTGTGAAAAAGTAAGTGGATTGCAAGCACACATCACTGAGCCTGGCTGCCTGATTCAGTGGAACAGCCCAACACCTTCCTTCTGAGGTGCACACATCATCTTCTAGCACTTAAAGGGAGCAGAACTGAGTCCAGGAAGAGAGGGCCTGCAAGTCAATACCCCTGGGCTAGGTAGCTGCAGGACTAAAGTCAGCTCCCTGGTTCTCTGCAGTGGGTCAATGGAGCTTCTGGTCAGTCACAGTGGGGTCCATTCAGGTTCTTCCATTGTCTGCCATCTTGTTCACTTTTTTAACTCCTTGACCTCCTGTCTACTCATTTCCAGAATGAGAAAAGCTAATGCAAGGCTTGCCAAGGAGCATCAATAGGCCCAGGACAGATCAGTCCTGTTTCCTGCTGTTCTCCTCAGACTGTATCCGCTACCCCTAGAAAATGTCAGGTCTTAAAATCACATTTCTCTACAAGGTACTTAACATTTATGTCTGGAAACTAATGTGCACAAGGGGCTCCTGAGATTTTTGTGGCATGCTCCTTCTCACAGAGTCAGCTGTGGATTCTGAAATCCCACCTTCCCTGGGAGCTGTAAGACACCACTCTTCATCATGCTGCAGATCACACCTGGCACAGAAGGCTCAATACAGTGTTGGCACTGCACCACCTCACTCCTGAGACAATGCTCATGAGTAATAGAAGGGATGTGTCAGTGAATCTGCTGGATCCACTGTGTCTACCTCCTCTGTAAATTTCTGTTCATCTTCCCAGCTGTAATTCATCTCCCCTCTGGATTACCCTAGCCAGATTTCTTGAGACAATAGGGATCAATCCCAAGGTCTTGTGCATAGTATTCTAGCAGTCTACTGTTGAGCCACACCACAGGCCCTTTTTTATTTCAGTAGAAAAGAGGGTCTTTCTATGTTGCTGAAGCTGGTCTTGAACTAGAGATTCTCCTAACCAACCCCTTCAGGAGCTGAGAAAATAGTGTGGGTATCACTCTAGTCAATTTCTATAATCTTTCTCCCTGGTATTATTGGTCTTGTTACAGTTGGTCCTGTGGGAAGATAGGACCAAGGACACATGATAAATGAATGATAGACAGGTGGACAGGCCATGCCCTACAGAGAGTGTGGCAGAAGACCTGGAGCTACCCACAGCTGGGACAGAATTGTGGGTCCATGTTCTCAGTCTTACAGGGTTAACAGATACACCAGCAAGCTAGGAGATAAACAGGTAGTATGTAAGGGTGCAAATTAAGAAAACACACCAGGAGATGAGTGGTTGGGAAGTTACCTTGGCTTTGAAAACTATTTGTTGAGTGAAAACACAAGGAAGCCAGAGCCAGAAAAAGCAAGACCATGGAAAACAAACTCTCTGAGTCAGTGCAGCAGTTCATTCTGCTCCAGAAACCAGTGAGGAAACTTCCCTGATGCCAGGGGCAGATTCCAGGTGTTGAGGAACAGGCACATGTGCAGGAGAGACACTAAATGTAGGCACCTCTACTTCATAAGTAAAATGACACATCCTGAGGGGCAGATTTTGGGTGGTGAGCCATGTGTCACAGGGGGAGACCCATGAAGAGTGCAGGGTGACCACAACCTACCTGTTTGTATAGGAACAGCAGGAGGCTGTTCCCTGCCTGCCCTACAGATGCTCCTGTTGTGTTTTCCTGGAGTCTGTCTCCTGGTGCTGCCTCCCTTACTCTCACACATGAGTCTGCAGAGTCTTGTTCTTGACATACTTGAGTTTTCTCTGATTCTGCTGTTTGAGAGCTGAGGAGACCCCAGTTTCAGTAACCAAGCCATAAAGGAAAGTCTGTGACACAGATTAACTGCCACACACAGGGGAGAAGGATCAGGACTTTTTTTTTTTTTTTTTTTTTTTTGCAGAAACAAAACTGTCCATTCTCCAAAGAATTGTGAAAATACAGAGTCCATACAACATGCCAGCCACAGCATCCAGGAGACAATCCAGATTTTCTCATCATACAGAGAACAAGAGTCTTATGGAAGGAACAGAGACCATCCTGAACACAACACACACTCTGAAGTTATCAGATACTGACTCTAAAGCCTTGTATAACAACACTTCACATCAGAAAGGAAAACACTCATGAAATTAATGCAAAGTTGGAGAAACCCTCTGAAATCTGCCTGTGTGAGGACCCTTCATAAATGTGAAAACAAAGACATTCTCAGGAGAAAGTGGAGGAGAATTTCCAGGATATATTCTTGAAGGTATGGCCAGGGCATTCTTCAAGCAGAAGCAGGAGACCAGAAGGAAAGGTAAACCCCAGAAGTGTGCCTGTCACTAGAGTGAGAACACCTGGCTTCCCCAGGTCATGCAACCTGTGTGACCCATTATTCTGCATACAGGACGCCTGTAAAACTGAAAAGCATACACGCCATTTCTGGTCCCCTTGAAGTAAATGCAACATTCTTAGTGTCCTTTTCTTTTCATAAAAGTAATAGGTGAGTTGGTGGAACATATGAAAAATCCATGTATATTTTCATATATCTGGAAGGTACATATAAATGAGGTTTACCTCTAGAGCCTGAAGGTAATGCACCTGTGTCAATTTTGTTGAAATATTCACAAGTCTGAAAATCTGGAACTTAATGTATTAAAAGGTGCAGAAAAGCAAAATTTAAAAATTGTGTAGTGAGGCTTTCTCTAATTCCCTTTCTCCTTAACTCCCTTACTTTCTCTTGCCAGGTGAAGTTCCTGTGACAAATTGCCCATGTATCCCAGGTATATTTGTTTCAGTTCAATTTTTTCAGTGCTGGGGATTGAACCTAAGGGTACTCTCCCACCAAGGCACACCCTAACCCTTCTTTTATCATTTTTAATTTGATCTTATTAGTTGTACATGATAAAATGAATTTCAGCATATTATATATATGTGGAATAGAATTTCTCATTCTTGTGGTTGTACATGATGTAGAATTACATTGGTCATGTAATCATGTATGCAAATAGAAGAGCCCTTCTTTTTAAATTTTGACATAGAATCTCTAAGTTGCAGAAGCTGAACATGAGCTTGCAATCCCCCTGTCTCATCCTTCTGAAAACCCGGGGTTACAGGTATGGCCACCATGCCAGCCTTCGGATCTTCATTTTGAGAGAGATTTCAGTGGCTTTCAATTTTTAAACCACAGTTTTCTTTCAGCATGTAAAGGTAGCACTCTATAGCCTTCTGACACCAGTCGATTCTGAGAGGCCATCAGTTTAAGTTTATTCTTATTCTTCCTTCTGCTGAATGTCTTTTACTTCTTTATAAAAAATAATCTGTGAAGGATACAACATAAATTTACCATCAAAACCACCCACATCTGTTGATCTGGTGCCTGGGACAGTTGGAATGCAGAGGCCTAGGGAGGCCAGTGAATCCTTGGGATGGACATGGAGCTCCCAACCATCAGGATTCATGTTGACAGAAGATGGAGCTGGCCTGCATACCTGCCTGTCTTCCTTCTAACAAGCTGCTGGCTTCTTCTCCATATGAGCTCCTGAGGTCTGAGGAGCCTCCACAGAGAAGATGTCCCATGGGTGGGCCTGAGCCTCTTGGCACTCTAGTAACAGCTGTCCACTTGTTATGCATCTGAGATCTCCTCAATTGCATCAAGACCCTGAGGCCTCCAGAAGCTGAGAGTTGCTGCTGTGAATATTGACTCTCTTTCTCCCAGATACAATCCTATAAGGAATCCTAACATAAAGGATGAAAAATAAGACCTTGGTCTTCAAACCTCACCCTACAGTTCCCCAGAACACCAACACAGAACAAAATCCCTTGTGAAGCATAAGATGTCATGATGGGGAGCCAGGTGGACCTTAGCAATAGAGACTTAGTGGTACTGTCCAGGAGAGGGCACTTGAGAGGAACCTGATGCAGACCTGCCTCTTGGTTCCTCTTTACCACTTGATTGACTTTAAAAAATAATGATTAACACCTTTTCTATCCTGAATACTGTTCCAAAATGGGAATCTTGCTATAGATGTTTCCATTTTACATAAAGTTATTTTCTTCTCTGAATGCCTCTTGATAGGCTGTAACACATGGTAAAAAATGGATCTGTGGCTTGGTTCACATGTCTCCTTCTAGCTTACAGAACCCTAGTATATGAACTGGCTCCTGTGAACAGCTTAGAGTGGTGGCAGGTCTTGCTGGCTGCTGTCTGACCCCACAGGATGCTGTCAACTTCTCCAGATTCACTTTCCAATGAGTTTCTTCCTGGGGCCTTGGAATGAGAGCAAGCAGACAGTGTGAGGGTCTAGTATGCACCTACTGGGGTGCATGAAAGACTGACCCCACTGAGCAAGCAGTCATGTTGGGGTATAGGGCAACCTGTTTTAGGGTATAGGGCAACCTGCAGGTGTGCAGGGAAGTCTGACTCACATAGAGCATGCAGGCAGTGTGAGGAGCAGGGAGGATCCTGCTAAGGTGCAGGGAAGAATGACCAACAGTGAAAGCAGGCAGTGAGCAGGTTTGGGCAAGAAAGCCAGGGAGCAAAGAAGATGGACACCGCTGAGCAAGCAGGTAGTGTAAGAGGCATGCAGATACATGCTGGTGTGCAGGAAAGACTGACCCAGCTGAGAAAACCACATGAGGTGGTGGGGACTGAGGCAAATTTTGCGTGAGTGTACACCTTACAGATGCACTTGAGTCCAGTTCAGGAGAAATGTCTCGCTTGTTTTTTATTTTTTAGTATTTGTGAGTCATAGATGAATACAATACCTTTATTTTATTCATTTATTTTATGTGGTGCTGATGATTAAACCCACTGCCTGTCACATGCTAGGTAAGCCCCAACCCTAGGTTACGTTCATCAGGTATTTAATCAGGTTTTGAGTTGTATCCTAGGTTTAGTGAAAGTCACATCTAGAAAATTCAGGTCCCAGGTAGACTTCAAAGATGCCAAGACCCAGCTAGCTTCTTCCACCCCAGCAGTGCATGGAGCTTCCACAACCTCAGCTTCCTTCCTGGGCTCAGCCCTGCCCTTCTCTTCTTCCTATTTCAGGAGTGACAACTTCTTTCAGGACTCAAGTGTCTTGCTCCTTTTGAGGAGCAAGATGGACACACTGAAGGTTGCAAAGAGTGGTGGCCCCATGTCCACAAGATCCTGGGTTGAGCACAAGACCTCAGTATCCTGTCCTGGCCACACTGGCACAGCCCAGTGTTCAGAGGTCACAGCTACAGCTTCCCCCAGCACATGACCTCTAGGAGCCACACCACAGGCAGCCCCACATGCTCGAAGACAGAAAGTGAGGATCCATACATCTTCATGCTCCACATAACAACACCACTCTCAGCCTTCCAGATCCCTGAGACATACATGATTGGTGAAAGCTATCATTGTCCACCACCCGTGGGGACAATGACAAACCACATATGCTTCTTTTTCTACAGGAACAAAAAGACCAAAGACAAAAGACAAAAGACAAAAGACAAAAAAGACCAAAGACCAAAGACCAAAGATCAAAGACCAAAGACCAAAGAACAACTAACAATGAACAACAAACTTTATTCGAGGAAGTGTTTGGGTTATATAGCAAGCATAAACCAATCAGAGTCAGTCTGAGATATTAACCTATCAAGGGTCAGTCACTAGGCAGTTAGAAGAATCATCTCATATACAGCAGCCAATCAGAGTTACTTCCTGAAGCTTGTTTATGAGTATGGCTTATTCTGGCAAGCTACCAGGTGCCATCTTAGAAATCAGGCCAGGGTGCAGCTCTGAGGCCCTCAGAGCCCGCCCCTGACAGAAAGCCACAGCACTGGGGCAGCAGCAGCTCCAGGGAACAAAGCCATGACCACCCTGTGCCATCCCCACAAGCCAAGCCAGGCAGAAACACCTCAACAGAGCTGCACTTCCCAGGACCCTGTGGTCAGGAAGAAGGATAGATCAGTCTCTTTTCCTGCCATGATGCCCTGCCACAGAGACTACCAAGCAGTGGAGAGCAGCCACCATCACCAAGATCAGGGTCAAGCCCAACTCAGGCCATGGGAGAGGGAGATAGACAGAGTCCTTACAGTTTGCTTGCCCTCATCACCCAGGCCCACCCAAGCCAGATGTTAAGCCACATTTGTCACTGACCTTTGGGATGCAGGACCCTTCTGCCACCCAGCTGTTTCTTGGAGAAGTCCTTGCTCACTGAGAGAGATGGACCCTCCTGGTTAACCACAGTACAATGTGTCAGAGGTTTCATTTTTGCCTAAACCATAGCATTTTGTTCACTTACAAATCAAACCAAATACTTAAAAGGAAATCTTCCTCAGTCCAAATTGCAGCCAAACCTAGAGGTATGAACAGAGTACTGGAAAAGAAAAAACATAAAATTTAGGCTATTTTCTAAGGCACATTGGCATCTCTACTGTTGAAGCCTGAATGCATTTAAGGTCCTTCATTCCACTGTCACTGTTTTTCCCTGAGTGTATTCCAGTTCTGTGGGTCCCTCATCTGGTTGATGCAGGAAAAGTTTCAGTCCTTCCCATTGGCACTACACCCCAGAATCCTTCACAACCTTCTTTCATCCATTCTGCTGCTTAGGAAGTTGGGCAGGACAGAGCTGCATCTCCCTTTCATGTTATGTCCAAGATTAGGAGACATAAACAGCATCCTCTGAGGCAGAGATGACTCAGCTGCAGGGTCCTGGCATCTGGTTTGGAGCACTATGTTCATCTTCCCTGGCCTTGAACTGAAGCAGTTTCTTGAGAACATGCTCCTGTCTTCCAGAACTCACTTCCAATTGGAAATATAAAACCCACATATATAAACCAGTGTCCACATTTTCATTGTGGCTTGTGGGGGCTGCTCAGGCATCAAGTTGGCATTGCCCACTGTGCTGGTCAAGCTGGGTGACCAGGAAGGTAGGGTGAAAGGGAAGTAAATGAGAAAAGACTGAAGTCAAGGGGACTCTGTAGACACCATATGGGAAAATCCCTGTGCCTAGGAGGGAATTCAAAGCTCTCTTTGAGCTGGGAAGTATTTGTCAGAATTAAACCCTGTGCTGGAGAACAAGAGCATGTTATCTGGAGGACTCATATGACCCAGAGTGATTGTGGAGGTCATGGGAAATGTCCATGCAGTACCAGCTTATGTCATGTGGGACTGACATCCTTAGTCACAGCTTTCTTCCCCGAAGCCTGCAAGTACCCCCCCAAGGGACACACTGAATGCAGGAACATCTGCTGAGTCCAGGAGCCTGGGAGCCAGATTTCACTAGGTGAGTGAATTTTGACTGCCTCTGTAGACCCTTTGGACTGGTTTAGGGCACCACCCCATGAGCTATCAGTGAATCTTCAGTGATGGCAACTCCCTAGAAGGATCTTTCCTTGTATCTTACCTCAATTCAGGACCCCAGGTCAATGCAGGATCCCTAGTCTGGAAGAAATGAATGTGCTGAGGTGGAATGGTGCCCAAGCTCCATGACTCACCTGATTGGCAGATCTGGGAAGCCTGGGTGGTGGTGTTTGCTGCAGCAGCCTCACCCACAGAGTCTCACCAAGAAGAATGTTGCAGCATGGGCTGAGTCAGGTGCTAGCAGATGGGGGGTCAGCACAAGTGCCCAGGCTATGTGTCAGCAGTCTGACCGGTAAACTGAGGACTGTGAAATGCAGCTTAGAAAACTCTCAGCTGTGTGCCTGGTTGTGGAGCCAGGGATGAGCAGGCAGCTGAGGTATTTGCCTCCACTGTAAATTCTGACCTGAACTGAAAGCTTCTGGACATGCATCATGGATCCAGGCCCACATTCCAGGTTTAGAACTGCCCACATGGTACTTCTCCCAATCAGGTCTGAAATACTGACCTGGCAGTGAGACTGGAGGCACATCCAACCCATGCAGTCTGCAGTCAGGACTGTCCCTACCCATTACAACAATGGGTGAGGGTGACCCAGTCACCATGAGCATTTTACACTAGACTTAGCCCTGAGATAGTGGATTCCTGGAAATCTGGAAGAGGCCCACACACCTCTCTTCCATTGCCTTCCTGCCTGGTCTCTTCAGGCTCCATAGTCACAGTCTGGCCCACACAGTGGTGCCTAACTTGACTTGAATACAGATATATACACACTTCTTATTTCATCTTATCATTGATGGCTCTTTCCTTCATTGTCCTCTCTTTAGCCAGAAGAAACAGATGCTGGCCATCTGAATGAGGCTGGTCCTGATGATAAATACAGGCCCATGAGTACACTTCCCTCCATCCTCCTGGCTATGGAGAGAGCAGGTGGGAATGCCCAGAATATCCATAATCCCAGGAACCCAGGGAGCCCTCACTTTGTCCCTCCTACCTGCTCACCTGCAGCCCTTTCTTTACACAAAGACCTTGTCAGAGGAAGTGAGATCCAGCCTCCTGCTGTGGACTACAGCCTCAAGCCTGGTCACTAAGGTAAGTTCTCTCTTTACCTGTCCTTTCTGTGGACAATATCCAGGCTCCGTTTGCTTTATTAGGTATCAGATAGATCCTGGGCTCTGAGTAAAGATATTGGGTATGTCTTCTTTCTTATTTGGAAAATGGGGAACTGCCTGCCCCTAGATGTTGGAAGGAGAGCCCCAGGGCAGAAACTGGGACACTGCAGTTGTTTACTGCTGTCATATCTGGCCCCTGTGTGGGCCAAGAGGAAGGGTTCCTGAGGCCCAGGTCTGCACGGCTTGGTTCTGTTCACCAAGACCCATGTCAGGGCTCCAGGTGAGGAACAGTGATAGAAAGAGCATTGGGTCTGACTAACATAGACTAAATCCCAGTGTGTGAAACTCAAGCTGCAGGGCCTGTGTAGCCACATCCCTCCACAGTGTGCTACCAGTCTGCCCAGGAGTAGTGGGGAGTGTTACCAGTGATAAGCTCCACTTCAGAGACATCCTCCTGATTTACTTCATAATATCTTAAGCATGGGAAGAAAAACCTGTGGACAGAACATGTGTCCCATTTTGGATCCAGGACATATGGTTACAATTAAAATAGGAAAAACATATTTGGGAACATGAAGAACAGTGTGAGACTGCCTCAGTTTCCCCATGTGAAGCTGAGGAGGCCATGAATTTCCTCCATGATCATGCTGTGTGTCTGCACTTGTGTGTTTGCTCTTTGTTGTCACTGAGTTCCTTCTGTTCCAGCAAAGTCAGTCCCCCTGGATCCATGTGGCAGCGTCATTGGCCAGCTATCCTCCCAGTTTCCCAGAGCCATGTGAGCATCCATGTTTGGAGGGTTGGGGTAAGAGAGAGACAACTGGACTCTTTCTGATCTGGGGGTCAGCAGGGTTGGACAGGAACCACTGCTGCTGTTGGCTCATAGGCCTCCTGAGGCTGGGTACCATGGTCGGTGAAGGGGAACAGTTCCATCCTGGATTAGATCTTACTCTGGGGATGGCATAAAGCTGAGGCCAGCTGGAGGTCAGAGCATGCACCTAAGATTCTTCATCCTTTCACAGCAGCTGCACTGAGGTCTCCAGCTCCTCTCTGAACCTGTGCCCCACCACACAGAGCACCACCAGCCTGCACCCAGGACACAGTGAGGGAATACTCATCCTTGCTGTGAGCTCCCTAGGGCCCACTCCCTGCTCCCAGTGGTTCTCTTGCCTTGCCTTTACCCAGGCTTCCTTCCTCCCTTGGGAGAGACTCTGGCTGAAATTTTATCCTGAGCACAGGGTCCCATCATTAGCTGTGGGGAAGGCATTCTTCCCAGGGAAGTCTCAAAGACTCCTGACTGTGGTGCAGGTGGCAGACCACTGCCTTCACAGGGGGATGTTGGAAGCAGGGAGGCACAGGGTGCAGTCCACAGTATGTGTTGAACACAGGCAGGTCATGTCCTGTAATCCTGGCTTACAGGGCACAGCTACCCAGCACCTGGTCACAGAATATGGGCTCCACCTGTATCATTCCATGGGACTGGAGGAGAATATTAGGGGGTCATTAGAGGAGTCCAGGCTGCTCCAGTGTGACCACACACTCCAGCCACAGGTAGGAGTGTCTAGAGACCTGATTTAGAACTGCCACAAAATCCCTAGAGACAATGCCCACAGACAACCTGCTGCCTTTCTGTCTTTAAGGTGGCAGGCAAGAAGCAGATGTGAGACCTCAGTTACATACATGTGTCACCATGGGTAGGTCACTACACCTCTCTGAACCAAGCTATCCATGTTTTAAACTGTAGACAATGCTCCTGCAGAGTCACACTGGGAGCCTTGTGGATGGGCAGTGCTTGTACCACTGTGTTCGCTGACTGCATTTTTTCTTGTGATAGCAGAGCCCAGGGACAGCAGCCTAACATTAACCCTAACCCTAACCCTCCTCTCTGTGGCACCAGCAGCCCAGTCCCTGAGAAGAGCCATGTTAGTGTTGATTGTGTAGCTCTGGATTTTCAGCTAAGCTCCCAGAGAGCCCTCCACAAAGTGCCTGGGGGGAAATGGTTTCAGGAAATCAGCTTTCCACCTCACTCCCTTCAACTCAGCCATGGAAACTTGAACCTACTTTAGCTGGTGAATCCCTCAGGGCACAGGGTGCCTCTCTCTGCACAGCCTGACATGACTGCAGAAGCCCAACTAGCTCTGGGTTATGGAATCAGGAACAGTTGGAGCCCAAGGCTTCTGCATCTTGGTCTGAGAAGCACTCACTGTGGGGCAGGTTTTCAGATACAAGGGCCTAGAGAAGAGTCCAGCCAGTCTCAACTGGAGGATGGAGCTGTGTCTTGCAGAGTTGAGGACTCTCTAGGGGACCCACATAAAACCTGTGGCCCACACTCCTTGTCTCCTCCCTGAGGATGAGTGGTGGAGAGACAGGCTTGGGCTCATTTCCACATCTGGGGAGTACAAACAGTTCCTACACCCTGAACTTCCTCCTGGTGGATGATAGGGGTATACATGGGGGTAAGGTTCATACAAACACCCAGGAAATAGCCTGGGTTGCCATAGCAGGGACCTCAGGTGATGCAAAGGGCCTGTCACCTCCAAGATGGGGACAGTGTGCTGGAGGTCAGGCAGAATCCCATGCTCAGAAGAAGAGGGCTCCTGAGGAAGTTAGGCCACCTCCTGTCCCTTTCAGCTTGGACTGCCTTGTTTCTCTCCTCCATAACTGGCTAGTGACTCAGCCACTTTCTCCTCAGACATCCAGGTAATCTGTTGCCTCTGAAGAGGACAACTATGTTGAGGTGGACTGAGAGAAGACCCAGGACTTTAAGTGTACCATGCAGGAGTGGGCAGCCATGGGACAGTACCCAGACTCTACCAAGGGCAGCAAGCCATGACCCAGTCCAGAGTTAATACTCTGACCTGCTCCTTTGCCTTCCACCCACCTTCTGCCCACTCAGCATCAACTCCAGGGTCTTGAGCCCTTGAATGTGAGGTGAGGGCTGACTCAGGTGCTTCCTTTGTCACCCAGGACCCCTATGACACAGTTCTTCCTTGACCTCTCAAGACAGCTGTGATTTCTATTAGCAAAACCAAACCTCTACCATAATAAGGACAGGTGTTTACCAAACTGCACCCTCAACCACCATCCTCCTAGCCTGAATATTGAGAAAGAACAAGTCTCAGTCTTTTCTGTCAAGCCAGAAAAATCTTCATGTTAACCCCTCACTTCCTGACTTCCCTTTTCCTACAATAGATGCCTTTCTACATCTGTACTTCTCAACCTTCCCTTCTTCAGTATGTTTTCATGACCAAAAATGTGTGGTCACTCTGACCAGTGGGCAGCAGACAAGTACTACTTGCATCAGGGATAAAGAGACCAGCAGATGACCTTCTCAGTATGCTTGCTTTCAGTTTTGATTGCCATGTACCCTTCTGTATGCAAAAGTAAAGTTCTTACCCTGCTGACTTAGCTGATTAGTCTGAGTGTTTTTGTTTGTTTGTTTGTTTGTTTTTTGTTTGTTTTTTTACCTTCTTTGGTGAACAGGACCCACACATCAGATATTTCCAACATGGTTCTAGACTCTGGGCCAGGCTATACACCCAATTTCTCTCTGCATCGGCCCTCTTTTCTCAGCCTTCAGTACAAATAGGATAAAATTTTCCTCTGGCTTTCAAACAAGGACCTGCAGACCACATCAGCATGAAATTTTTAACCCAGATGTTAGTTAGGACATGCAGGGCTGCCCATGGATGGAACAGTTTACAATGGAGCTGGAGGTAAAAGGACAGTATCCCAGAAGGGCAGGAGCAGCTGACACCCACAAAGTTTCTTTCAATCCAAAGGCATGGCAACTGCAGTAGCATCACAAGGCAGCAAGAGGATAGTCAGGAGATAAGAACAGCCATGGCACATAGCTCAGAGCAAAGCTCCATAGGTTGGTACAGACCTTTGGAATTGCCTATCTTCTGCCCCTGGGGGGCTGTTCTTTTCCCAGACCTTTGGGCCCCCAACCCATCTGTAGCATCAAATTGCCAGCATCGTGGGATGTGGGAGGGAGCATGTGGATGGAGCTGATGCAGTGCTGGGGACCAGGGACAGCAGAGCATGTTGGGCAGGCAGTGCAGCAAAGGCCTCCTGCTGGGCTGTGAGACAGGTGAGGCCACACAGCAGATTCAGGAACACTGCCACAGGGCTGGTGGAAGCTGAGCATGGTGCAGGGTGGAGCAGAGGGAAGGAGTGACAAGTACAGGGAGCCATGTGTGTGTGGCAGTGGGGCCAGAGATCAGGCACAGCTGTGGTCAGGAATTGGGTTCACCCCAGGGTGTGGACCAGTGCTTCTCATCTCATCTCACCTCCATTGAGCCCATCATTCCAGGTGCCACAATGGACTTGGTCCACCTCTCCTTCTTGCAAGGTCATTCAACTTCAGGCCTCATATGAGGCTCTTCCTCTCAACTTATGAGGGAATCTTCTTTTTTCTCGCTGATTTTCTGACCAACATGTTGCAGATGTGTCCAGATACTGATGCTCTCTATCCCCCACTGATGCTCCTGGCCCCAAGGTGCCACGAATATCCACCTGTTCTCAGCATGTCAGGAAGGGAAGGAAACTAGTCTCAGCTCCTGAATAGAATCAAGTGGGTTGTGTTTTTCTGGTGACTTATCACATTGGCCAGGAGCATGCAGGGAATGGTAGACCATTACAAATACTACCCAGAAAGTTCTGCCGACCTTATCAGAGGGACTGAAAATGGCATCCACACTCACTGGTTACCATTGTGGGTGAGATTTAGTGGTGATGGTGCCATATGTGGCTCACAAATGCTCAAAAGGGTATTACATCAGGGAAGGGACTCAATTGAACCAATCTGACTCCATCTTAGGGAAGAGCCTCCATCTCATTCAGGCCCCCAACCCCCAAAAGAACAAAACAGCCTACTCCCAGACCAATCATAGTGCAGGAGTAAAATCCCTACAAGCTCAAAATTCCTTTTCTGAGATCATTCCCACACCCTGATGTATCCCCAACAAGGACAGGTACACCCCACATACCCCTTACCTAATCCGGAAATGCTAAAAATAACCCCCCCCCGCCTATGGTCCCCAACTCCCTGCTTGTGGATTTTTCCAATAAAAAAGAAACCCTTGTAATGGTCAGGGCCATTCCTCCTCTGCCCGCTGAGTCAGTGCATTGGATGATGGTCCAAACTCGAGTCTGCTAATAAATGAACATTTTGCACTTGCATTGGACTCTGGCTCCCTAGTGGACTTTGGGGAACTCATCAACTTGGGCATTTCATCTGGGGACTCATCTGGAATCCCCCTCTGTTGGGACTAATGACACGTTAACTAACTCAGGCTGACTCCTTACTCCCTGGCGAGTGAGCAAGATCAAGGCCTCAAAGGCAGTTTCAATAGTTAATGACGATAAATCGGACCACCGTCAGGGATTGGTTAGCAACAGTTCTGCGAACGTGATCAGCTCGTACTTGCCATATAGTCCTATGGGACTCTTGCCTGCGTGAACACCCCATGCCTTGCTGACCTTTAAACTGATTGGTTCCCGCCTAGTCCCTTCCCTACATAAAGGCTGTGTGATTTCCTCAATAAATGAGTTCCTTCTGTGACTGGTCTCCCTGATGCGTCTGATTGTCCTCCGTCAGGAGGGCTGGGAGCAGGCAGTCAGTCGGCCCTACCTATCCTGGTCTGAACTTGTTGGGGAGTGTCCCCTTCCCTTGTCGCTGGTGGAGAAGAGCAAGGGGGCTTAAGACCCTGACACCCCTTGACCCCACGGACCCTAGCCCAGAGGATTCTCAAGCAGTTGGTAAATGTTTTAAGTGTATTTCTTTATTTTCATTTCCTGGGCACCCATTTGTGATCTGTAATCTGTGTGACAGTAAATGGTGAGAGTGTACGTGCTGGGCAACCAGCTTCACAGGAGACTGGAAGACGTTCCAGTCCCCAAAGGTGAGGATGGAGAGCCTCACATTTGTTTGAGTAAGGACGGAGGGCCTCACATCTGTTTAACTGAGGATGATGAGCCTCAACTTTGGTCTTTTCTGTCATACTGCTGGTTGCTCCTGTGTGGCCGCCCCAAGCTGTCATTTTGGATTTTGTTCATTTTTACATCTAAGAGAGGCAAATTTGCTGCCTGTTTTCTAAGTGTCATCTGTTGTCTTGTTATTAGTATCTGTGTGTGTGACCGTGATGGACACTATGGGACAGTCAGCCTCTTCTCCATTGAACTTAATAATATCTCATTATAAGGATGTGGAAACCAGAGCACATAACCTTTCTCTTGTGGTTAAAAAGTCTAAACTCATTATCTTTTGCAGGACAGAATGGCCAACTCTTAATTTTGGGTGGCCTCCAGAAGGCACCTTCGACCTGATCATCATCAAGGACACTGAAGACATCATTGTCAAGCCTCGCACAGGTCACCCAAACCAAGTGCCTTACATTGTGGTTTGGCGGAACCTCATTGAAAACGCTCCTCCCTGGCTTAAACCTTTCTTACCTCAACAGGTTAGGGTCCTGGCAGTCACCAAGACAGACTCCTCTGCCAGAACCCCTTCTGTTCCTAAGCCTGAAGTTTTCCAAGGAGGCACTCCAGAGGAAAACATCTTTGTCCTTCCCCTTATGCTTCTAGACACTTATTGCCACCAGCAGCCTCCTTTGCCCCCCTAAAACCCTCTCCCACAGTTCCATCAAAAAATACCAGATGGGGGCCAGCCCTCAGGACCCACAGTCATAGGGGCGAAACTCCCAAGAGAGGGTCAACAATCCTCCCTCTCTGGGCAGTAGGACCACCCAACCAAAATGGTAACCAACCATACCACTATTGGCCATTTGCCACTAGTGATCTTTATAATTTGAAGGCTCAAAATGTGCCATTTTCTGAAGACCCCAAACAGTTGATTAACCTTTTTGAAACTGCCCTTTTCACTCACCAGTTCACCTGGGATGATTGTCAGCAACTCTTACAGGTTCTCTTCACCACAGAAGAAAGGGACCGCATCCAAATGGAGGCCCGGAAGCTAGTCCCAGGACTTACTGGAGAGCCAAGTACCAATCAGACTCTCATCAATGCAGATTCCCCCTTGACCCACCCCAACTGGGATTATAATATGGTGGAAGGTAAGGAGAGCTTCCTGGTGTATTGCTGGACTCCGTTGGTGGGTCTCAAGGTGGCTGCATGTCGGCCCACAAATTTGAGTAAGGTGTATCATATAGAGTGTAGACCTGAAGAAAGTCCAGCTGCCTTTCTAAAAAGATTGCAGGAAGCTTTTAGGAGATAAACTCATTTTGATCCAGATTCACCAGACAGTGTAGTGGCAGTAACCTTAGCTTTCATTAATCAGTCAGCTCCACACATTAAAAAGAAGCTGCAGAAATTGGAACGTTGGGAGAAAAGAATATAAGGAATCTAGTTGTAGTGGCAGAAAAAGTGTTTAATGGAAGGGACAGTGTAGAGGAAAAAGAAATCAAAAAGGAGTGGCAGAGGAATCAACACCTCGCCAGCATCCTGCTAGCTGCAACCTCAGAGCCAGGTGAACGCCAGCAGCAGCTGCGACACCTGGTGGCCAAAGAAGAAGATGAGAAGCAAGTTAAAGGTAATAAAGCCCCCAATGTGCTTACTGTAAAGAGGAAGGTCATTGGGGCTAAAGAGTGTCCCCAGAAGGCAGGACGTAGTGGAACCAAAGTGTTCAGTACCTGAGATGTGGACAGTGACTGGGGGATGGGGCTTCTTAGTCCTTCTCCCCAAGCCCAGGGTAACCTTAAAAGTGGAGGGGAAACCAATTGACTTTATGATTGACACTGAGCTCAAAACTCGGTTCTGCTCCGGGCTAATGGACGTATAATGAGCAAAACAACCTGGGTTCAAGGAGCCACAGGAGTCAAGCCTTATTTATGGACTACCCAAAGGACTGTGGACCTAGGAACAGGATGAGTAGCCCATTCATTTCTTGTGATCCCAGACTGCCCACCCCTTGTTGGGATGAGATTTGCTAACAAAAATAAAAGCCCAAATTCTCTTCTCAGAGGGGGGGGCCCAACTGCTTGATGGCAAAGGGGAACCTCTCCACGTACTTGTAACTAGCAGTCTTACTGAAGAGTATAGGATGCACCAAGCAGGTCTGGAACTAGACACCCAATGGGAAAATTGGCTCCAAAATTTCCCTCAGCATGGGCCAAAACAGGGGGCATGTGTCTGGCTAAAAGCTGTCCCCCAGTATTTGTGGAACTCAAATCAGGGTCAAACCCAGTTAAGGTTCATCAGTATCCCATGCCCCTTCAAGCAAAAGAGAGGATCACACCCCTTATCCAGAGGTTGCTGAGTTTGGTAGTCCTCAGGCCCACACATTCAGCCTGGAACACTCCCCTACTCCCAATCAAAAAGCCGCATGCCCAGGACTATCTCCCAGTATAAGATTTATGGGAAGTTAACAAAAGAGTAATGGACATACACCCTATGGTGCCAAATTCATATACCCTGCTTAGCACACTTCCCCCCAATCACAAGTGGTACACAGTACTAGATCTAAAGGATGTTTTCTTCAATCTGCCACTAGCCCCAAAAATCCAGGACTACTTTGCCTTTGAATGGCATGACCCAGAGATAGCAGTCAGTGGACAATTGACCTGAACAAGGCTCCTGCAAGGCTTCAAAAATTCATCCACCATCTTTGATGGAGCCCTCTATGAAGACCTGGGTGAGTACCATACCAGTAACCCAGAAATAAGCCTGTTGCAGTATGTTGATGACCTTTTAATCACAGCAGCAAGTCAAGATGCCTGTCAGGAAGGGACAGAACAACTCCTAAAACTCCTGAAAGATTTGGGATACTGCACCTCCGCTAAGAAGGCCCAGCTGTGCAAGCCACAGGTAACATATCTTGGATACATCTTAAAGGAGGGGCAGTGCTGGCTCTCTGATGCACAAAAAGAGACTGTCTTAAAGATTTCTACTCCTACTAACACCAGACAGGTGAGAGAATTTCTAGGATCAGCAAGCATTTGTAGACTATGGATCCCAGGGTTTGTGGAAATAGCTAAACCCCTATATGAAGCCACCAAGGAAGGTCAGTTCCAGTGAACACTAGACCATCAAAAGGCCTTTGAGGGGCTCCAACAGAGTTTGCTATCAGTCCTTGCCCTAGGGCTCCCAGACATAATTAAACCCTCTGTCTGTATGTGGATAAAAGCCAGGGCATTGCAAAGGGGGTCCTAACTCAAACAATACATCCCTGGTGATGGCCGGTGGCCTATTTATCAAAAAAATTGGATCCCATTGCAGCAGACTGACTGCCCTGTCTCTGGATCATAGTGGCAGCAGCACTGTTGGTCAAAGATGCCAACAAACTGATACTAGGACAGAATCTAACCATAATAACCCCACATGCCCTTGAAGGTGTGCTCAACCACCCGACTGATGGCTGAGCAATGCCAGAATGACTCATTACCAGGCTTTGCTATTAAACCCTCCTAAAGTTACATTTTAAGTACCAACAGCTCTGAATCCTGCCAATCTGCTGCCTGACCTGGTTTTAGAGGCACCACTACACAACTGTGCTGAGATCCTGACACATGTCCACAGTGTACAGTCGGACCTACAGGACACCCTTTTGCCCAGCGCTGATGCAACCCAGTATACTGATGGAAGCTTCATCCAGGATGGAAACAGGTATGCTGGAGCCACCAAAACAACAGAGACAGAGGTAATATGGGCAGAATCCCTATGATCTGGGACTTCTGCACAAAAGGCAAAATTAATTGCCCTGACTAAAGCCCTAGAACTGGGCCAAGGACAAAATGTCAATGTATATATGGACAATAGCTACACCTTCGCTACCGCTCATATGCATGGAGCCATCTACAGGGAGTGAGGCTTATTGACTGCCAAGGGGAAAACAATAAAAATAAAGATAAAGTCTTAGGTTTACTGAAAGCTCTATGGATGCCCACCAAACTGGCTATTATCCACTGCTCTAGACATCAAAAAGGAACTGGGCCCATCCCCAGGGGCAACAACCTGGCAGACAAAACTGCCTGGTGAGTAGCTCTTCAAACTGACTCAGTGTTGCTGACCCAAGCACTAGTAGATCCAGAAGCACCCAGTGTGCCTGAACATCAGATTACTCTCAAGAGGACAGCCTGGATCAAAGCCTTTCCTATGGCTCAGAACCTCAATGGATGGTGGAGATCAGGCAATCACAAATTAATTTTACCTGAAAAGATAGGAAATAGACTTAAAAAAATACACCGCTCTTTTCACATGGGAGTGAGGAGGATGCAAGACTTAATTAGACATTCCAAAGTAAAAATTAAGGACAGCCAACAGAAAATCAATAACATCATCTCCAACCATAAGGCATGCCAGCTTACTAATGCAGGGACAAATCTGAAAAATGCACAGTATGGTTCAGAGGCAAAAATCCTGGGGTCTATTGGGAAGTGGATTTCACTGAGGTAACACCTGGCAGATATGGTTATAAGTATTTACTAGTGTTTATAGATACCTTTTCAGGATGGACTGAAGCATTCCCCACCAAGCACAGGTGGTTGCCAAGAAGCTTCTAGAAGACATCTTACCCAGATACGGTTTTCCCACTTGATGGGGTCAGACAACAAGCATTCATATCACAGGTGAATCAGAACCTAGCCAAGTTCCTGAGGTGTGATTGCAACTGCATTGTGCCTATAGACCCGAGTTCAGGACAAGTAGAAAGGATGAACAGAACCCTTAAAGAGACCTTAAATAAATTAACCATAGAGACCAGCACAAACTGGGTGACTCTCCTCCCCTTTGCTTTATATAGAGTAAGAAACTCCCCATACAAGATGGGATTGACCCCTTATGAAATCATGTTTGGGACACCACCTCCCATTATTCCCAACTTTCAGTCAAATCTAATTGCAGAAATGGATGACTGAGATCTTCTGGACACCATGCAAAATGGGTACACAAAGAAATTTGGCCTACCTAAACTCAGGGCACTCTATGAGTCTAGAAATACTCCTGAACACCATAGGTTTTTCCCACGTGATTAGGTCTACATCAAGAGACACCGACAAGGATCCCTGGAACCAAGGTGGAAGGAACCCTATGTTATCCTACTTGTCACACCCACCACCATCAAGGTGGATGGAACAGCCACCTGGATCCACTATACCCACGCCAGGTTTATGGACCCCTTTGCACTTGAGGAAAGCCACAAAGGTGAAAAATGGATGGTATCCAGAAACCCTGAGAATCCTCTCAAGTTGCACTTAAAATGTTTCAGGCAGTAACCCTTTGCTTCCTAACTGTAAGTACTGTGCTGGCTCAAGGGAACCCCCACCTCCCTTGGAACCAAACCTGGATGATCATCAACATGGAAACTGGTGAAGAAGCCAATGTCACCTCCTCGACTTAGTTCCCCAAGGAACTTGGTTCCCTGACTTCCATGTGGACTTATGTGACCTTCAGGGGGAAGCATGGGATCCCCTCAGACCAGAAACCCTTCCTGGGATATGGAGGTAAGACCCTCCAGGGGTCATAGCAATACCAGAAGCCTAAGGTTCTATGTCTGCTTTGTTCACTCATAAGACAGAAAGCAAATTGCCAAGTGTGGAGGTCCTGAAAGTACCTACTGTAAAGTATGGGGGTGTGAATCTACTGGGTGGATCACATGGGCTAACCCAATCACTGGAGTCCTGATCTCAGTGGAAAGGGGTGGAAACATGCAAGAAGTGGGATGAGGTTATTGCCAGCAGGACAGTAAAAGGGCAAATTGTGGGCCATGCTATATCAAAGACCAATCAGGTTATTCTGCATTTCCATTAGCTACCCCAGGGGGATGCTGCAACTGTTAACCATAAAGTTTATCCCCACAGGAAAGAAGGCAAACTGGGAGGCTGGAAAAACCTGGGTACGATGCTGGACTAATTTTCACTATCAAGCTAGTCCAGAGACCCCTGAGCAAAACAGCACTGGGTCTCAACCAGGTACTTAACCCAAGCAGATAATCTGTTCAGCAAACTAGCACCTCAAAACCATGCCTAATGCATTTTTCAACCACATTTTTTGGCACCAAGACCTCGCCACCAGAATCTGTCACTTTTCAAGCACAGACCCTCAAAGATCCCCTCTTAACTCTTCGGAAACAATCCTACTTAGTCCTAAACATCTCTAAACCCAATATGACTAAATTCTGTTGACTGTGCTATGATACAGCCCCACCTTACTATGAAGGCATAGCAACTCTAGGAAACTACACCCCTTCCCCCAGCTCTGCTGAATGTCGCTGGCAATCAAAAGGTACCCTAACCTTAAAACAAGTCACTGGAAAAGGACTCTCTAAAGGTCATATCCCTGAATCTCACCATTCCTTATGCAAACAAACTGTGCCACTGGGCAACTCAAGTCAATACCTAATTCCCCAGCAGGATGCTTGGTGGGACTGTTCTACAGGCCTCACACCATGTGCCCACACAAAGGTGATCAATAACTCCCAGGGTTTTTGCATTCTCATTCGGCTAGTTCCCAGGCTGTTGTATCATTCAGATGAGGATTTCTATCGATGACTAAGAGGGGACCCCCAGCAGTCCAACAGGGAATCTCTTACAGCCCTAACCCTAAGTATGGTTCTGGATGTGGGACTCATAGGAGCCAGAACAGGAACAGCTTCCTTAATAAATCAAAACCAACATTACTCTAGTTTAAGAGCAGCTATTGATCTAGATATTGAGAGACTAGAAAACTACATTTCCCACTTTCAAGAGTCCCTCATTTCCCTAGATGAAGTAGTGATGCAAAACAGGAGGGGGTTAGATTTGATTTTCCAAAGCAAGGAGGATTATGCGCAGCCCTAGGTGAAGAATGTTGCTTTTATTTTGACCATTTGGTAGTGGTTAAAGAATCTATGGCTAAAGTTAGAGAAGGACTAGCAAAATGAAGGAAGGAATGGGAGGCACGACAGGGCTGGTTTGAATCATGGTTTAATTCCTCCCCTTGGTTGACCACCTTGATTTCTACCTTACTGGGGCTGCTTATATTTTTACTCTTGCTCCTAACCTTGGGACCATGCATTCTGAACAGAATAGTGCAGTTCATGAAAGAATGGCTGGGGGCCATTCAAATGATGGTTTTGCATTCTCACTATCAACCCCTAGACTCAGAGACTATAGACCTTACTGGATTCCCATGATTGGTCCTCTTAGGTTACAGTCTGAGGGGGAAATGAGGGGACTCAATTGAACCAACCTGACTCCATCTTAGGGAAGAGCCTCCATCTCATTTGGGCCCCCAAAACTCCAAAGAACAAAACAACCCACTCCCAGACCAATCATAGTACAAGAGGAAAGTCCCTATGAACTCAGAAGTTCCTGTTCTGAGATCATGCCCACCCCCTGACCTATCCCCAACAAGGTCAGGTACACCCCACAGACCCTTACCCAATCCTGAAATGCTAAGGCATGAAACCTCCCGCTTGTGGTCCCCAACTCACTGCTTGTGGTTTTCTCCTATAAAAAAGGAACGCTTGTAATGGTCGGGGCCGCTCCTTCTCTGCCCGATGCATCAGTGTGTTGGATGATGGTCCAGACTCAAGTATGCTAATAAATGGTTCTTTTGCCCTCCTATTGGACTCTGGCTCCCTGGTGGTCTTTGGGGGACTCTTCAACTTGGGCATTTTATTACCCTTTTGTAATACAATGACAGTTAAATTTATCATGACTTGGAAAGGAAACAATTTTTAGCTTCCTGCTGAGCAATCAAGCTTTGTATTAATTGATCCAAATGTAAAACAGAAAATGCTCATTGGATACAGACAGGGTTTTTTTTCCCTTGAAGCACCACAACATTTTTAAGCTCTTTCAGCCAGCACATTCAAATATCAGTTCAGTCATATTACACAAAAGAGTCAAACAATAGAGCACTGGTAGTTAGGAAAACTTATATGTGGGCTCCACGTGGGACAGGAAGTTGATCAAATTCACAAAGTCACAATAAAATCCTTTGTGAAACATTTTAGAAAAACTCTTCCAATGCACTGTTCTACTGGGAATGTTCTTCCTATAACAGTGATAATCTTTCAATTTAAACTGTTTATTCTGTTGTGGGAAAGTACTTACGTTTCCTCCTTATTCATCCAAATTCAAACCAACTTCTTCTTATTGAGAACACAATGAGCAAGTGCAACTTGCAACTGTTTGCTGATCTTGCTCCTCTTCAGATTTTCTAATCTCTCTCCAGGCAACATATCCACCAATCTTTATGAAGAGTACACAAACTACATCAGGAAGACAGCTCGTGAAGCTACAAGCACTAACACCTGGGATAAAATTTTTATCATGCAGAGGATGTGTTCCACAAAGAGTCATTGGAATCCATTAGTGTATCATTTTCAGAACAGACCCTTCAATGGCAGTGGCCATTTGGAATGTACTGCTTCTTACTACTGGTTCAAAGGCAGTGATTGGATACCTTTCAATACCTTTGTGTTAAGCACATTTTCTTTGTTTTCCTTCATCCAAATACAAACTATCATATACTCCTAGAAAACACAGTGAGTACATTGTTTTGAAGGAAAATGTTGGAACTCCTCCTCCTCAGCCCTTCTAATCTGTTTAGAGACAGTACATTAGAGATTTATTTAAACAGATCTCTAATCTGCTTAGAGATTAGTACATTCAGACAATATTTCCCTGATACTACACAAACGGGTAAACAGAAAGTTCTGGTAGGGACAGAAACCATTCTCTGAGATGAAACTCTGACTCAAACAATGATCAAATATACAGATATCTTTGAAATCCATTTTTGAACACTTTTGAGAAACTCTAACACAAATTTTCTGCTGAGAATTATTTCCAACTTCAAATGAATCACTTTTAAATGAAGAATTTCTTCTATTGCAAAAAATACCTATGAGGTAAAGTGGGAACATGCATAGGATATGTTCCCCAAAGAGTCATTTGAATCCAGTATTAAAATATTCTCAGCAATCAGTCTTGAACTTCAATTGCCCTTTTGAAATGCAGTCCATTTACCACTGGAACAAAGGGAGTGAGTGGATACCTTTCATTTCCATGCTGTTCCTCACTTTTACTTTGTGATGAGTCATCCAAATACAACAATTATATATTCCTAGAGAACACAGTGAGTATGTGTACATTGAAGGAAATTGCTGGAACTCCCCCACCTCAGCATGTCTATGCTAATTTGACACATCACTTTAAAACAATATTTCCATGATAATCAAAAACTGGACTAATAAAAAGTTAACAGAGATTGGAGCTGCATCTTCTTATATAAATGTGTGACAATTCATCCATATAGAAAATGTAAGCTTGGGGGCAGGACTAGTGGCCAAATAAAATTGCAGAGAAAGCTGCCAAAGCAAGCTTTATTGGAATTTGTCTCTTAAGCATAATTCTCAGACCCCTGCAATAGAGGTCAGGGTAGGGAGCCAGAGAAAATAGCACATGGTTCTGGGTGCCTGGGAATTTTACAAGCTGGAATTGGTGGGGGACTATGCTGAGTGATAGGTTGAGTTAAGGGTCAGTGGAGATTTCCTGCCCCTGTTTGATTTGTCACCATGTGGTGTGCTGCCTTTTGCATCAGTGGCTCCTCTCTTCCTCATATAGTCGCTCAAATTCAACCTAACAGAAACTATCATGTACTCATAAAGAACCCTTTGAGGGTGTAAGTTGAAGCAACATGCTAGAACTGCTCCTCCTCAAGACTTCTAGACTATTTTAGACAGCACATGGCTGCACAGGTGTCACCTTTTTCTCAACAGAATCAACTTGCTAGATATGCTCCTCCTCAGTTCATTTAATCTCTTACCATTCAGCACATTCAAACCTATTTTCAGTTGTATTACCCCAACTACTCTGAGATTACTTATACATGGAAGCAATGGTATCAGGGAGCCACCTGGGACTGTAAGGATGATTAAAATCACAGTCTCATGGTAATCCATTCGTGAAGAATTTTAAGAAAATATTTCCACTGCAGTTTTCTGCTGGAAATGGGCTCCAGAATTCAACATTAAAGTAAAACTTTAAGCATTTTTTTTTGTACCTGGACAGCAGTTATACTTCCTGATTATTCATTCAAATGCAAATGAACACAGTCTCATTGAGATCCGAGTGAGTATGGACCTCTAGGTTAAATTTTTGGTGACCTTCCTCCCCTACACACCTCAAGCACTTTTAGACTACTCATTTAATTCCCTGTTTCTGACAATATACAAAGTGGTGAAAAAATAATACTCTTGAAACTTCAAGTATCAGCCACTGGGATCAACATTGAATGAGGGAGAGGAACTTTATTTGAAAGAATTATTGAAATCCTCTAGAAAATATTTTCAACCATCGCTATTCAACTGCAGTGGCATGTTTGAAATATATCTCCAGTGAATAGTGGTGAGCAAAACTTTGAATAAGAACCTTTTCTCTCCTTGCTGGAAAACACTTATGCTTTGTGACAATTCATCCAAACAGAAACTGTTATATACTTGGAAAGAACACTTTGAGGGTGTAGATTGAAGCAACATGCCACAGGTGCTCCACCTCAGGACTTCTGTGGTCTTTTGAGACAGCACATTCAAACCAAAGTTCCATGCAAATACACAAACTGGACTAAAAGGAAATTTCCCCTTGAAAGGAATCCATTGCCTGGGAGGAAAGATGGACTGTAAGGATTATCAAATGCAAAAGATCTTCCTAAAATCCTTTTGAGAATCCTTTTTCAGGAATTCTATTAACAGCAGTTGTGTGCTGGGAATGAACTCCTGGTTTCAAATGATACCTTTGAAAGCTTTTTTTTTTTTTTTTCCAGCTGGAAATATGTAAATGTTCAACTGGGAAGATGCACAGGATCAGTTCCCAAAGAGTCTTTGAAATCCAGTAGTGATATATTTTCAGCAATCACTCTTCAACTGCAGTTGCCTTTCTGGAATTCAATGATGGTTAAAAATTTATGATGTCTTCAAAAGGAAACAGTTTTTAACTTTCTGGTGAGCAATGAAGCTTTTCTTCATTGATTCAAGTGGAAAATACAAGGTACTCATTAGGTACAGTGAGGTTCTCTACCTTGTGGCACCCCAGCATTTGTAATCTCTTTTCAGGCAGTACATTCAACTATCAGTTCAGTCCTATTACACAAAATAGTCAAATAAGAGAGCACTGGTATTTAGAAGCACTTACATGTGGGCTCCAAGTGGGACTGGAAGGATGTTCAAATTCACAAAGTCACTTTGAAATCCATTTGTGAAACATTTTAGGAAAACTTCTCCATGGCACTTTTCTGCTGGGAATGTGCTTCTGGTTACAGTGAAAATCTTTGAATATAAACTGTGAATTCTGTTGCTGGAAAGCACTTACATTTCCTCCTTATTCATCCAAATTCAAAACAACTTGTTCTTATTCAGAACAGAATGCACAACTGCAACTTGCTGTGTTTGCTGACCTTGCTCCTCCTCAGTCTTTCTAAACTCTCTTCAGCCTACATATCCACCAATCTTCATGAAGAGTACACAAACTACATCAAGAAGACAGCTCATGCATCTACAAGCACTAACACCTGGGATAAAATTGGTATCAGGCAGAGCATATGCTTCACAAAGAGTCTTTGGAATCCATAATTGTATCATTTTCAGAATTCACTATTCAAATGGCAGTGTCCATTTTGGAATGTACTGCTTCCTACTACTTGTTCCAAGGCAGTGATTGGATATCTTTCAATACTTTAGTGTTAAGCAGGTTTTCATTGTTTTTCTTCATGCAAATTCAAACTATCATACACTTCTAGAGAACACAGTGAGTGTGTTGCTTTGAAGGAAAATGTTGGAACTCCACCTCCTCAGTCTTTCTAATTTGCTTAGGGACAAATCACAGTTCCCTTCTACTGGACAAGCTGGGGTAACAGTAAAGCTCTGGTAGAGAGTGGCCCCATTCTCTGGGAAGAAATTCTAACTGAAATGTTGATCAAATATACAGATTTCTTTGAAATCCTTTTTTGAACTCTTTTAAGAAACTTTTGACAGCAGTTGTTTGCTGGGAGTTACCTCCCAATTTCAAATGATTCACTTTGAATTGAAATGTTTCTTCAATTACTGGAAAGGAATTATGAGATAAAGTGAGAACATGCATAGGATCTGTTCCCCAAGGAGTCATTTGAATCCAGTACTAAAATATTTTATGCAAACACACTTAAATTGCAGTTGCCCTTTTGGAATGCATTCTGCTTATCAATGGAACAAAGGCAGTGTTTGGATACCTTTCATTTTCTTGTTGTTAGGCACTTTTGCTTTGTGATGAGTCATCTGAATACAGTTAAATATGTACTCTTAGCGAACACAGTGTGTGTACATTGAAGGATCTTGCTGGACCTCCTCAACCTCAGCATGTCTATGCTAGTTTGACACATCTTATTAACACCACATTTCCATGCTAATAAACAAACTGAACTAATAAGGAAGCTAACATAGATTGAATTTGCACTTCCTAACATCAATGTGTGACCCTAGGGATGATATAATTCTTAAGATCTCCTTGAAAACCCTTTTTGAAATTATTATTTAAGAAACTCTACAGTAGCACTTGCCTGCTTGGGATTAACTTGGGGTTTCAAATAATACCCTTGCAATTGAAAGGTTTCTTCTGTTGGTGAAAAGCGCATATGCAGTAACCTGGGACAACATGGAGGATATGTTCCCCAAAGGGCAAATGATTCAGTACTGAAATAGGGTCAACAATAACTTTTCAACTGCATTTACCTTTGTGGAATCAATTGCTGGTTAACAGTGGTAGGGTGGCAATGAAAGGAAATCATTTTTTAACTTGCAGAGAGGAAAGAGAACTTTGAACTAATAGATTAAATGCAAATAAACACAGGATACCCATTGAGAACAAAGATTGCTTCTACATTGACTCAGTTTGGTGGATCTTCTCCTCCTCTACACTTTTAAGCTCTTATCATTCAGCACATTCAAAACAATTTTTAGTTGTGAAGCCAGAATTAAGGACAAGTAATTAGTGTAGAAATAGGGAATCGGGTCAATTCAAAAAAATGAAGCCATGAAGCCATCTGCCTCTGGAAGTTGGAGACTGCCCCTGGAAGAATGGAATGTCAAGGATCTCTGGAGCCCATTGATGACCAAATTTACCTGCCTTTATCAAGGACTGCAGGCAAGAAGCTGCTAATTAATGTCCCCTGGACCCTTACCTGCCTGAGTCACTCTGGCCCTCCCCCTGCCCATGGTTTTTCAGTTAATGCAAAACCAGGCCTAGTCACTTAGGCAGGAAGGAGAGATAAGGGGGAGAGAACTGGAGAACAAAAGAGACTTTAACCTATAAGAGATGTAGGGTGCACTCACTTCTTGGGACTTTTAGAACATCAGCCATGGCCCCCTTCTTCCTGCCAGGAGAAGTCTATATTATTACCTTTAAGTAAAACCTGCTTAATATGCTTGCCTTGGTGTGCTTCTCTAGTGTTCAATCTTCAACATTAGAAGGAGCAGAACTCCTTACTGGTAAACAGCGGTATCAGATTTGGAGGTCCCACCGAGATTTACGCCAAGGTAAGTAAGCTTCTCTCTCCAGGCACCCCACATCTCTTTGAGGTGCATCTTTCTGTCTCTTTATTTTTGGAGGGCAAAATGGGCACCCATCAGCTACTTAAATGCAGTTAGTGCAGCGGCCATTCTTAAGACTCGGGTGAGAGGTTTCCTGGCCCAGGCAAGTTTCCAATCACCTGCTCTGTAGGCATGTTGGACTGTGCCGACGCCATTTCCTACTTTTCTGTCCAGGCCTGGAGTGCAATTACTGCGAGTACACAGTATTACTAGTCCTGATCTGCCCAGGATGCATGGAGGTGGAGGAAGGGTTGGGACAACTGCGGGGTTCCCTGGCCTGGGCTACTCTCGGGTGGACCCCAAAGGTTCCTTCTCTGGACTCCCCCTCCCGACAGCCCTGAGGGGTATCTAGAGTGATCGGTAGATGAGTGGCACTAAGGGAAAGCGCCAATTACCTTTGCCTCCGTATGGGCCACACAGTGCACAACACTCCCACACATCCACTCCCTCCTGGAGGCTCCCCTTCCCTTGCCGGTCAGACATAAGGAATTCAGACTGTAGGATTAAGGCCTGGGATGATTAGTATGAAAATGCCCAGGTTCCCTTTGTTCACATAGTTAGCCTTCACTAGTCTAGACACTAGAGTCTCCCCATTACTGTTCCTGTGCTTAAATGTGCTCACGGTGTTCTCTTTAAGCTGCAAGATGGAGGCATTTAAGAACCCCTCCCATGAGACCCTCCAAGCAAAGGGCGTTGTACGCCTAACAACCAATAGATGTCCCCCCACCCTCCAGAGATTCCTTTAGTCTACAGTGCAAAAAGATGGACAAAAGGCACACTTTTTACTTTTGTCATCGTTTTTCATAATTAGGAGTTTATAGTGGCAGGAGGAAAGCAGTAATGCCCTTAAGTCTGAATCCTCACAGGGTCTCTAGCCCAGGGCAAACTAGGACCCTAGCACTTTGTGGAAGAAGGCCAGAAATAACTTTGGCAAAGCCAGGTAGTGAGAGAAGGGTTTTTCTGGACCGTAAGGAAGCTCAAAGTTAGGGAGACATCCCTAATAACTCAGAAGGGAGCTTCTTTCTCAACAGTATTGCCAGGTTCACCACTAGCCTGCATACTGCTAAATTACAAATGATCAAGAAAAGTGCCTTTCATATGTTACCATGCTTGATGGCAATAATCTCTACCATGAGAGGAGAAAGCCTTGAGGAATCGCCCACTAAGGGAGGAAAATCGAAGGGACCCTCCCAACTTAAGACAGACAAAAATAAATTTAAGGAGACTTTTGGAAGATCCTAATAAATATTAAGATGTTTCAAAACTTATGCCAGGTATTTGACTTCACCTGGAAAATTATGTTATTATCCATCTAGAGCACAGGCAGTTCACAGAAACCATCCAAACTGGGATTTGAATAATGAGTAAAATACCTAAAAAAACTATTAAGCAGACATCAGGAAAGTCCTGCTATTTTTATGGAGAGACTTAGTAAAGCAATAAGAAAACACACCACTCTGAATCCTGAATCCATAAAGGGCCAACTACTTTTAAAATATAAATTTATCATTTATTCAGCCCCAAATATTTAGAGGAAATTACAAAATTGGCACGTAGCCCTGATCAATCCTCAGATGATCTTCTCCAGCTTGCATCTTCCATTTTTTAATACACATCAAAGAGAAAGAAAAGGGAACATATAGGCAAGAAAAAGGACTTATTAAAGATCATTCAAACTGATAGAAACTTTAATGCCTTGCAATAGTCCATGCAACTTGCCCATTTTAGGAGTTAAAAAGCAAACTGGCTAGTCCAAGACCTTAGAATAATGAAGCAGTAATTTCTCCCACCCTGTAGTTCTTAATCCATACACTTTTATCTTGGATTCCAACTGCTGCTTGGTTTACTAACTTAGATTTAAAAGATAACTTTTCCTGTCTATGCTAGACTCTGAATGGCAATTTCTGTTTGCCTTTGAGGAACCAGATACTGTATCTCAACTAACCTAGACAGTGTTGCCTCAGGATTTAGATGGCCCTCACCTGTTCCAGACAAACCTTAGCTAAGGACTTAACAAAATTCAGAGGTAAAACATCTGTGATTGTTCTCCAGTAAGTAAATGACATCCTTTATGTGCCTCCACCTAGGAGGAATATCAAAAGACCATTGCAGAACTCCTAAACTTCTTAGCTAATAGGATTTATAAGATCTCAAAAATACAGCTTAATTATGTCATCAACAGGTTCAATAAATACTACAGAAAATAGCCACTATAGAACAATACACTGCCCCAGGAATATCAAGAAGGGGCCTTACTTCAAGCTCCTTTCCTCAGCTTACCTATGAAGCAAGAGTTAACCTGTTTGTCACAAAGGGGAAAATAAATCCTGGATAAGCAACCATAGGCAGCTCAATAACCAATGGCACATCTCAGTGAGGAACTTAGCAAAGTAGCTTCATTCTCAAAAGTAATGGAAAATAAGGTCTCATAATTTTCTTTGACTTTCAACCTGTCCTGATGAGATGGCTAAAATGCCCTAGACACAAGGTTTCTGTTAAAACCTGTTAGGTCCTTCCAGATCTCAGTCAAGGCTTACATTGAAATATAAATAAAAGAAGCCTAAAGGCTCAGTAGGAAACCAGTCTCAAATCCAAGGAAAAAAAGGTAAAAAAGAGTCTTACCTAAACTCCAGCAAAAGTAAATTTTATGGTGCCTTACTAAAGTAATTAACGGTCGTATCATTTTTCCAGGACTCTTGTTTTTTTTTTTAATTCTACATATTTTTTTGAGCTCATGATTTTTTTGATCAGTTCTATTTTTTATTCAACTAGAGTTTTTGAACATCTGTTACATTGCAATGGAGATTCACCTATAAAGTTACAAGGCCTTTGATTTTGTGTTATTTGTATGTCCTGCTGTCTGATGTCATGTTTTGTCTGTATCAAAACTGAGTGCTCCTAAAATTTAAAATTTAAAAATGGATCCAGATACTTTTAATTCACGTGATTTAAAGATTCAATTCAAATTGGGTAAACTAATAAAAGTAAAATGTCTTTGAAAATAACTCGCAAGTCTCTAGGTGGTCAAGCTAATAAAATATTGATGTTAATAAAATATCTAATATCAATTGTTTCTAGAACTTTTCTTCAACAGGAAAGAGCAAATACTGTTCAGGACACTTGTCCGATATCTTGGTTTTTACAGATTAAGTGAATTAGAGTTAACATGTATGGGATTACTCAAATGTGTTTATAGACATCTGATTAATTTACAAAGTTAAAATGCTAATTGTAAAATAACATCAAGTACTCTTAACTCCCTAAATTCCATAGGGTAATATACTTAAACATTATTGGTATTTTCATAGGTTGGTAAATAAAAAGGGTTTACAATTACTTTGTGTCCTCCCTAAACTAAAAACAAGGTTACTAAGAGTTATGTCCTAACAAGTGGAATTCTATATACAAAGGGTCCCAAAAGTTTCAACTGTGTTTCAGTTAGAGTACTATAAACAACAAAATATTTAATCTTATTAAAATAATTTATCTAAATTCAGAAATTTCATAAGAGTTGTTTCAGAATGTGAACAGAAAGGGGTCAACAAATAGGAAAGAGAAAATAAAAGGTTCTGGGTATGGAAATATATTTAGTAAGAGGGAAAAGGAAATGTTTCTGGGTAAGAAAGTGCTTGTATGATGAAATACATGAGGGTCTAAGTAAGTGCTAAGAAAGTCTGTGTGTAAGTAAAGGGCAAGTTTCAACAAGTTTGCGTGAAACTCAGTTTTTTGTATGTATGTGAGACAGCTAAAGCTATTTAAGGTTTTTCCTAAGGTGAAATACTAATGTTCTGATATAAACCAAAGTTTAATCTATATGGTAAAATGACATGGTAAAATGACAAGGATTTGATACACTAATTTACTCTTAACTTTGTGTCTATTAAGTTTTATTCTTAAAACAATTAGTCTTAAAAATTGGGGTGTATACAATTATGGTTAAACAACTGTTAGAGTATTGTACTATGTTACAGAGTCTCCATTTTTCTTTAAAAACTAAATTTGGTAAGATAAAAGTATCAAGGTAATTGTGAAATGGTCACTAGTTGTATATTAAATGTGTTCATATTTTCCAGGTATACAAGTTTTTAAAGCAGGGAATTTATCAAGCTCTGCTATTCTCCAGATTAAACTTGTCTGTAATGGTAATCTTAAACTTATAAAGAGTAAATTTTATTGGGGATTTGTTTCTATCATTTAATGTTCTATTATAGAACCTGATATCAATAGGGTATATATGAAATTTGTTACTTTTTACACTAAGATAAAGAATTTCAAATATAAATGTATTTATAAAAGTTAGAGCCTGACTTGTTTAAAGGTTAATTTTGTGAAACATAAAAACATTTTGCCACTTTATCACACAAAAGGAAAGTTAAAAACTCTCTCAGCCTTTCTTTGATTCATGTTTTAGATACAATGTTAAATTGTATTAATTTTAAAGTTTATATAGACTCAGGAAACAGTATATGTAAACTACTTAATGATATTTAAGGAAGAAGCAAAGATCAACATCAGAATTAGAACACTTAAGATTTGTAAAGAGCCACGCCTTACCTGAGATAAGGCTCTGCCTCCCACCTTACTGCATGTTAGAGTGACTCCAAAATAAGTCAGACTTCAGCTTATTTAAAGTTATAGTCAAAAAATTGGTTCTTATTGTAAAAGTACTGTGATTTCAAATAGGGGATATAATGTGGTTCTCAGTCAAAATTCAAGATAGCTATTATACAAGCTGAATATATTTTTACTC
>NW_025920153.1:1417623-1508530 GCF_902686445.1 Sciurus carolinensis
CAATTTTGAGTTGATTCTAGTGCAGGGTGAGAGAAGATGCCACCAACCAGGACATTGGGCAATGGATTGCCCTGGTGCTCAGAGAAGTGCCAGGTCATCCTTGGCCCCTCCCTCCAGTGACTTGCTGGGATTGGCAATGGATGAATGAAGGGGCCTTGGACTTCTGCACCCGATGACCACTACTACTCAGGAGCCCCGGGTGACTCTTTTGGTGGCAGGCAGGCAGATCCCTTTCCTTATAGACACTGGGGCCACCTTCTCAGTGCTGGGGGAATTTAGGGGACCCACTTCCCCTGCCAAATCCTCTATTGTCGGGATAGAGGGAAAACCATATAACCCCTTACAAACCCCTTCAATAAGCTGCTATATAGGACAAATTGGCTTTACTCATTCCTTTTGAATAATTCCTTCATTCCCATTCCCCTTCTGGGAAGGCACATCCTAACCAAATTGGGTGCCTCTATTTCCTTCTCACCCACCATGCGCCTTAGCCAAGACTCCTCTGCTATTCCTCTCCTTATGACTCTACAGGAATATACAGCTCAAACAGAGCCCTCATATCCCCTTGCTTCCTCCCTGGTTGATACCAAGGTCTGGGACACTCATACACCCTCTGTAGCTAAATGCTCACCTGTACTCATTCATCTGAAGGACCCAACATCCTACCCAGCCCAGGCCCAATATCCCCTTCCCCAAAGAAGCCTTATAGGACTTCAACCAATCATCCAGGATTTAAGGCAGAAAGGCTTCCTGTGCCCTGCCAACTCATCTTATAACACTCTCATCCTGGCTGTTAGGAAGCCTAATGGATCTTACCATCTAGTGCAAGACCTCTGCATCATTAACTCAGCAGTGGTCCCCATCTTTCCCATTGTGTCCAATCCTTACACCCTGCTTTCTTCTATCCCTTATTCCACCACATACTTTTCAGTGCTAAATCTCTTTGCTTTTACTTGGACTGACCCTTTCACTTGAGTTTCTTCTTAGATAACCTGGACAGTTCTCCCACAGGGATTCTGAGACAGACCTCATTTCTGGTCAAATGCTAACCCTTTTCCAGCTCCTAATCCACAGGCTTCTTCCAACTGATACTCGGCCACTCCTGTGGGACCCCTTCAACTCAGACTGAAGATCATGGAGCCCTCCACCCTCTCTCCCATTCCAGAAATTGGGAGCCAGATGACTGAAACAACCGTGCCTAGCCATGAGGACTGGATTACTGTTTGTAATTTTCCTAACCACTGATTTTCCAATAAAATGCCAGCCAAAAAGGGGAGCCCCCTGTCTTTTACTTCCATGTCATCTAATCAGCTTGTATTGCAGAAAATATTAGGATCCCACAAAAAATCGGAGCCTGGCTGCAGAAGTGCCTCCAGAGAAACAATCAAGTCCCCAACTCTTCCTGCCACACTGATACCAGCTCTACATCCACACTCAGCAGGAAGTAACCACTGACCTTCATCCATGTACCCCCCCAAAAAATTTTTTTTATAAAAAAGGAAATGGGGGAATGTAAGGTATAAAGCCACCCTTCTCTCCCATGACAGGAATTTTCCTCCTCCCAACCACCTGTCAATCTGTGCTCTGCCCGCCTCTTCCATTACAGGAATTTCCGTCCTCCCCATCACCTATCTCTCTGCATTCTGGCCACCTCTTATGTTACAGGAATTTCCGGCTTATGCTGCTGTCATCTTCCTGCCTCCCATGTTACGTCCTAACATGTTATTGGTCCATCAGTCTGCAAAATTTCTCCTTCACGATTGGTTCCTCCCAGCCCATGAAATTCCAATATCTGGGAGAAGCCGTATGCCATCTTTTCTTCTTTTTTCTTTTTTCCACCCCGAGTGGACCTTATCCATCCCCATAAATAAAGCTTTTTGTGTGAGATCTCGTATCTGTGGAGTGTTTTTTGTCTGGGAGCTACTGGCGAGCCACAACTGAGCCAGTGACCCCTAACACTCTATATAAGCAGATTCCACATCCTCATATTCAACCAACCTTAGCTGCAAAATATTTAGAAGCAATTCCATCTGCACTATATAAATAGGCATATCTCCCTTGTTATTACTGCCTAACTTGTTGCATAGTGCTTATGTTCTAATGGGTATTCTATCAAATGTTCTGAATATTTAGAACATGCAGGAGAGTGTGCATGCAAATGCTATGGCATTTGCTATTAATGAATTAAGCATCCAAGGATTTTGATATCTATGGGGCTCATGGAAACCATTCAAGCCAGCATTTAAAAATTTCTGTTGATTTTGCCTGTGCAAAATTTAGTTGATCTCTGGCATTGTATTGTCTCCAGCCACACACTGGATATGTAAAGAGGTCAGCCGAGGGAGAACCTGGAATTCTCTCCATGTGCCTGGGAGAGGTAGGCATGGGATGAGGATCTGATTTCACCACTTGTTATAAAGTGTGAACTTCCCTTTATTGCAGTGGGACACTGACCTGATGGAACTCAAATTTCTGGATATGGACATGTAACCACAGAGTCCTCTGAACCCTACCTGTTTACTTTCAATGAAAACTCCATGGGCCATAAAGGGGCATGACCCCTCTCCTTCTCTCTGCCCCACCCCTTGTGACTCAGCAGGGCTTCAGGACCCTCCCACTTCCTTCTCAGAGACACAGGGTCATTTCCACAGTGGCCTGGGTATCTACAGATGTGTGCAAGGGAGTGATGGCTTGGGGGGTCACAGTAGGGGCCATGCCCACAGGCTCACTGGCACTCAGGTGTGCACATGCCTCTACCCCCAGGCTCAGTCCTCAACTCTGCATGTAAGGCAATCTAGGCTGGCTGCATGGACAGTGGCTGGATGGTGCATGCCGGCTGGCTGAGGAAGTCGGCCCCAGAGAAGAAGTTGCCACTCGGTGAGAGTGCGGGTGGGTGTGTGTGCTGGGGATCCAGGGGGCTGTGGGTGTTATGTGGTGAAGGGGCACCTTCTCTACAGACACTCCCAGACAGTCTCCCAGGAAATTCATCTAGTTTTAAGATTTATGGTGAGGGTTTGGGAGAAAAAGTGTGGATTTCCAGGACTGGGGGCCATAGTTACTATGGAAGTTCCTGCTGAGAACCAAGCAGCACTGGACCTCCTTCCTCTGCCTTTGGAGTCATTTTCAGTGGTCCACAGCTGCTGTTGGCCAGCAGTGGTGACTGTGCCCATGGGTTCTGCTAATTTAAAGCTGTAGTGAAAGGAAGATGAACAATACCTTTCCAGGTATCTAATCTGAAGCAGTTGATTGTTGGTCATAATAAGCAACTGCATTAAGGGAGTAGTTACTGCTTAATTAAAATAAATAAACTTATTTGCTGTGGCCCAGGTACTGGGTTAAATACCAGGTTTAAATTAGTCCTAGTGGATATGGCCCTACTTCCTTAGCAGGTCATCTTGCCTTCTTCTCAAGGAATACTGAACAGAGCAAAAGCAGCCACCTGCATCACCGTACCAGAGATCCAAATCCAGGGACACATGTATGGCTCCTTCCCTTTTCCTTCAAGTTGGCCAACTTGCAGCTGGCTCTCCAGTTGCTGCTGCTCCTTGTACATAGATATTAGAAGGTGGAACTCTACTTCCTCTACCACCCTGTTTGCTCTCTGGCTAGCAATCTTCTGCCTCCTCTTCTTTCTGCTCCTCCAAGTTCCTTTTCAAAGACTCCTCAGCCTCAGACCCTCTGTACTTGTGCTGTCTTCTCTGATTCCATCATACTCATCATTCATGTTCACTCTGTCTTCTTTGACCTCTTGGGCTAAAACTCACCTTGACCATTCACCAGACCAGCCCTTACCATGTCACCAGCAACACCCCAGTCATGAAATCCAGAGCCTGGAATTACATCCTTGTTTCTTTTTGCTGTGAGGTGACTGGCATACACTGGATCTTTCTTGTGATGACTTCTTTTTTTGAGAAATGCACCTTGCATGCTAATTTTTTTTCCCCTCTGAGCCTTCTGGATGAGACTGAGTGCTTTGCCCCAACCATGAGACTGAAGCTCTATTAAATCTCTATCTCAGAGTTGATTTCTGAACTCCAGCCCTGCTTATACAGCTGAGATGTGATGATTCTAGTGTCTCCCAGTGAGTACAAACTCACCATATCCAGAAATAAGCCCTTCTTCATCCCTCTGCCCTGTACCCCACACCTGTTAAACAAATGGTGTCAACAGCAATCTACTTGTGTGTTGAGAAATGTGGGAACCATCTTTGAACTCCTGTCATCCAGTAACCCATGTCTGACCCACAAGGGACCTAAATACCCTGTCTGTGTGCCCCAACCACCTTGAGGCTGAGCATTGCTCATCTCTCGCAGCCATCTGGGAGTTCACCTCTGTGCCAGACTCTGTGCTTGGACCATTCACATTTTATTCATTGAATATTTTCACCCTGTGAGCAGGGTCATCTAATTTTGCCCCAAAGCCTGAGATCTTTACATGAAGTAAATATTTTATACAGAGGTAATTGCAGGTGCTCACAGAGACAGAAATGGTAAAGAGAGACCCTGTGCCCTTTACCCTGCCTTCCCATGTAACCTCATCTTCCAACCCTGTGTTGTGGCCTCATCAGATGCTGACATCAGCACAGTCAGGATGCAGAAGGCCTCCAGTGCTAAGATGAGTGGGCAGGTGGTCATGCCTCCTGTACCCTTACTCTCTACCTGTGCCCCTCTCCAGCCCTGCATATCTTTCATCCTTGAAAACCTTGAGTTGTCCTCTGTGTCTGTGAGCTGGTCATCTCACCAGTGTTGCTTCACTGGAATCAGATGGTGTGTTATCTTTTGGATGGTTTCAGCATGAGTCTCTGGGAATTCATCCCAGCTGCTGTGTGTCAACAGTTCATGTTCTCTTTGTTAAGTGGCATCCTGGTCCATGGCTGTACCAGCTTGCTGGCTTGACCATTGTCCCACTCACCTTAGTTTAGGAATCCTTAAGGGTAAGAAAATTGTACTATATTCCCTTTGAGCAAAGTTCCCTCAAATATTTTACTTGCTTCTTTAAGGTTTGTTTTACTTTATGTTGAGTTTTGATAAAACCTTGTACATTCAAGATAATAGACATTTGTTCAATGTGTGGATTGCAGTATTTTTTTCCTTATTTTAGTTGTGAGTATTTGAGTTCAAATACTGGGACACTTTACAAATGACCAACATCCCCAGTCCTTTTTATTTTATTTTTTTGTCTGGGATGGGGTGTTACTGAGTTTCTGAGACTGACCTCAAATTGAGAGTAAGGTGATTCACTTGTCTAAGCCTCCCTTGTTTTTGGAATAATAGGTATGGCCACAATACTCAGCTTGCATTTTCAGTCTTTTTTTATTGTGTTTATTTTATGTTGAGTTTTCAGTTTTCAAAATACCTTACAATCAAGATAGTAGTCCCTTTCTCAAGGTGTGACTTGCATTTTCTTTTCCTGTCTTTTTAAATTTTTGCTGGGTGGAATTATGTATTGAACTCTTTGGTACTTTACAAATGATCTCTATCACCAGTCCTCAGTCCTCTTTGTTTTTTTTTTTTTTTTTTTTTTTACTTTTAAGTTGGTGTCACACTAAGTGCTCACTGGCCTTGAATTGAGGCTAAGGTGACCCTCCTGTGTCACCCTCCCAACTTTTGAGGATGACAGGCATGACCACCCAGCTTGCATTTTTGTTCACTGTGTTACTTTTATTTTTATCCACTGAACCAGGGATTTAACTGAGCAGAAGTTTATCAATTTTGTAATCTTTCTTTTCCTAGATTGCACTTCAGTGACAAATCCAGGAATGCTTTGCTTAACACTAGGCTCCCAGGATTTCCCCATTTTGTTAGTTATATTTTTATAAATGGTATGGTTTGGATCCATAGTATCCCCCAAACCTCAGGTGTCTGCGCTGCAATATTCAGAGGTGAAAAAAACTGAATTTCAGGGATTCTAATCTCTTCAGTTGATTAACCCACATAATGGGTTAATAGTTTCAATGGAGCAGGCTGGGTTATAGCTCAGTGTTAGAGCATCTGCATAGCATGAGCTAGGTCTTGGAGTCCAGCCCCACTGTGGATAAAATCTATAACTTATGACTTGAATGGATTTACTTGGAGGTGTTGGAAATGAGAAGTAAGTTGGGTTTGGCTAGGGGAATTGGGTCCCAGGGTGTGGCCTGGGGAATCTGTAAGACCTTGACTGCCTGTCTGTCTCTCTATCTCTGTTTCTGGTTGCAAGCCTGAGCACCATTTATATTTCCTGCCCAATCTCTATGAGGTTTCTTCAGCAGAGTTGGCCAACCACACTGTGAGACCATGAGTCCAGTAAACCCTGACTTCTCAGAGGTGCCCTTGGCAGGTGTGGTGGTCACAGTGAGGAAGGGCTGACCTGTGCATCTCACAGGGCTGTGCTTTCCCCCAGGTCCATGGCCCACTTTAATTTTTGTATAAGTTTGAGACATAGAGCATTTCCTTTTTCCAGTGGATGTTACCTGCTATCCTGTGTTAGTGTGTACTAAGCTGCCCTTCTTTCACTGAATTGCTCCCTTGGCTTTGTGCAGACTCAGCTGATCCATTTCTCTGGGGCTCTATTCCAGTCTGTTGAACCCATGTCCCTCCCTCTGTCCACTCTCACCGTTGTTCTTTCTGACTGTGGTCATGCAATGACTCTGGAAGTCTGGTGGATGGACCAGCTCCTCCAGCTCATTCTTGTTTTCAAACTCTTTCAGCTGTTGGTGTTCTTCTGTCTTCCAATGCAAGTTGACAGTGACCTTGTCTGTGTCTAAGAAAGTCTTGATGTGATATTGACAGGAATTTCCTTGCTTGGGGTTTCCTGGTTCTAAATTTTTTCCTGCATCAGATGGTGCTATGGGTTTTGCCTCATTCATCAAGTGAATAGATTGGAGGAAAGGAGAGCCTGTTGTATGAACAAACACTTGTGTTTACTGGGTGTTTTCTTCCTGCTGATATCCCCTAGTCCCTCCTCAAATAATTCTCCAAGTGGCAACACCCTTCAGAATGAAGTGGTAAGGAGACTTTCCAGTGAAGGCAAACAGAGGATAGACCAACAGCAACCTGCCCTGTGGAGGGGCCAGAGGAAGTCTCTGTTTAGAAAGCAGTAATGAGAGGAGGAGCTGGGGGCCTTCATCATTTTAACAATAATCTCATTGTCATTTAGAGAAGGAAACTCTAAGGTTTGGCCATGAAGATGGATAGGAAACTGGGCCATAGCTGGAGAGGACCCACTACATCATGTCAAGCCTCTATTGTTGTTTTTTCCAAAATAGGAGAGTTTTGGTGCCATGAGAAGACTGAAGGTTCCACACTCTCCAGCATTAATTTCTTGACCCATGAGAAACTTTTAAATGCCTGGCATAGTGGCCACAACTATATCCCAACAATCCAGAAGGCTGAGGCAGGAGGATTACAAACTCCAGGCCAGCCTGTGCAACCTTGTCCCCAAAAAAAATATGTAGAAAAAGCTTTAAAATACTAAGTGAATTACTTACCTCTTCTTACATTTTCTAGTGGGATTCAGGCCTGGAGGAAACACTGGTTCATCCTGCAAAGTGGCCAAGAAGGCAGTGAGCCAGGTGACCTGGAATACTACAAGCATGGCCAGTCTAAGAAGCCCTTGTGGATCATCAGTCTGGATCTCTGTGAGCAGGTGCAGGAAAATATGACCTTTCACAAGAAGGGGCTGCCATGTGGCTTCGTGTTCAAAATCAAGACCAACAAGCATACTTTCTACCTGGTGGTGGAGACAAAGGAGGACATGTATAATTGGGTTCAGAGCATCTGCCAGGTCTGTGGCTTCCCACAGGAGATGGACAGCACAGGTACACAGACACCTGCCTTCTCTGGAGACATGACCTCAGGTCCCTTTTGTAGGTAGAGCAGGTGCAGCCATGGCCACATGTCAGGAGGACCCAGGCCCTCCTTGTACTCAAATGGGAATCCAAGAAATGAGGGTCATGATGAAGCAAAATGTGCTGTGTAACCTGTCCTCAGGCCCCCTGAACCCACCCCTATCTGCCAATGTGCTACCTTTTCCATTCCTCAGCTCACACATGGTGACTGTCTGCCATCCTTAGGGGAGACCGCCTGGGGTCCTCCATCCAGCCTTTGCAGTTAGACTTGGCCTCAGTCCTCTGTGATCAGGTTGATGAACAATCCAGGACTCCTCCACATTCACCCAGGAGAAGATATGTTGGGGGGTGCTAATTGACTTTGGTTTTTGACTCAGCTTTCATTTGGAGTGGTCAGTCAATCTGGACTTTATTATGACATTTAGACAACTGTGCGAATGTACCAAAATGAAAAGAATTTTACATTTCAAAATGGTGACACTTAGGGCACATGAATTAAAAAAAAAATTTTTTAAAGATGTTCTTTGGGTAATGGGTAACCAACCAGGTTTAGGTACCCAGGACTTGGGACTAGTTGGTAAGCTGTGCCCTTTGGTGCCACACAGGCCTGGATGGGCTGTGCTCACACCAGCCCCTCCTGCTTGCACTCCCCAGGTCCTGTAAGTTCTGAATAGAGGGCACCGTGTTTTCATGTTACACCAGGCCCTAGAATGTTTGTAGCCAGGTGGGCCTTGGGTGATATACTGCTTTGCAGCTCTGATTTTTGTCTTCTTGGGGGAAGATTATGAGCCCATTTCTCTCACTCTTTTGGAAGAGTTGCTTAGCTTTTCAAAGTGAGTTTTAACTTGCCTTGTGTGCTCTCTTTGGTGTGAAGTTCCTTGGTTCTCCATGCATGTCTTCCAGCATGCTGTATATGATGATGCTGAGCAGCTGACTCCAGAGTCTTTTTTTGGGCCCAGCATGGTGTGGGGACAGGCAGCAAGTCATACTGTCTTGTGGAATTTATCAACAGTCCAGGGACACTGACTTGAGCAACAAGTGCTGAGTGAGGGGAGGTTTAACACAATCAGGAAAATTATTAGTGGAATAATCGAATAGTTACTCAATATCTTTGTCTTGTAAAGAAAGTGTTTCCTTGGGCCCTTGGCATCCTGTACATGAGAGATGTTCTCTTAGCTGGCTGGAGGTTCAGTTACTAGTTGGAGGACATTAGTTGCATGTGAAAGCTTCAGTACTGTGAGGTCATTCTGAAGAAAGAGGCTTGCCTTCCTTCTCAGAGAGGAACCTAGTGTATTTCAAGTTAGCAGCTTTCAAAAAAATGAACAGTTGCTACAAAAATCCTCCAGAAGGGTCAAAGTTTAGGGACTGATGTTGTGGCTCAGTGGTGGAGAAATTTTCTATTCTGTGTGAGGCCCAGGGTTTGACCCTCAGCACCACATATAAATTAATATAAAAATAAATAAATACATAAGTAAAATAAAGGTTCATTTACATCTTATACAATATTTTTGTAAAGAGTCAGAAATTATTCATTAGTCAGTGTTCCCAGGTGAGCTGGGAGATATGAGAAAGCAAAGGGTCAGCATCTGTCAACTTTTCATGAAAGAGCCTGTTGCAGTAATGGATCTGTGAATTGTTTGTTTTTCTCATAAGGAAACAGCACTTCTTTTCTGCCTAACACTGACACTTTACAAAAGTGATGATCTTTCTTTTGATCTGGGCTGTGTTGGCACAGGCTATCATCTTTCATTGTGTAAAACTCCCTCAAGGAAATGCCTTTCTGTTGCCAGGCCTCTTGAGAGCCTTCCCACACCTTAGCTCAGGATCCAGCCCTGTCATAAGATAGGAGATGCCTGTGCTCACACCAGCGCTCCACAGCCACAGAAGGATGTGGCAGCAACTCTGCTTTGAGCTTCTGCCCTGAAAGCAGAGACATATTATAAATCCAACTAGCAAGTGACAACACCTCTCAGAGCCAGCCAGCACTGACCCCAGGTCACAAAGCTGGGTGATGGCAGGATTCTGTCTCATTCAGTCCTGATTTTTTGTTGTGATGCCTAACCTCTTGGACAAAGATACTGGTTACTTCTCTAAATTGAAACAAATGCATTCTGCTCTCACTCATGGATTCATGGAGTCTTTAAAGTTGGTATTCCTGAATGATGGTTCTGTGGAGGGGAGATCCTGAGTCTCTCAATCCCATGAGACACATCCTGCCAGGCTCCGAGTAGGCAAGACCTCTTACCTTTCTTTTATTAAGGGATGCATGGGAACCCATCATAACACTTGTATCTGTTATTCACTAAAAGGAATTTTGTGGCAGACAGAGATGTTTTTCTTCACAAAAATTCTGTGTTTTCTATTTTTGAGATGGACTCTCCAGGTTTTACCCAGGATGGCCTGAGCATCTGGGCTCCAGCCCTTCTCCCACTTCAACCCCTCAAGTGCTGAGAAAGGAAGATGTGCTGCCACATCCAGCTGACTCTCTTTTTAGCCCTTCTGTCTACTCTGGGTTTTTATTTCCTTTGCTACCTTTCAATTTCTCACATAACCCACACAAACATACCCAGGTTAAAGCCTGCAGGATAAATACAAGACTGGGAGGGACACAGTTGGAAAATTGACTTCAGGTTGCTCAAAACACCTTCCTTACTGACAGCTCTTCCCTAAAGGGACCCAGGGGTGATGCTGGCAAAGGGTAAGCAGTTTCCAGAAGAAATATGATGATTCTGTATCACTTATGAAATTTGTTTCTGGGATTGCTTTTTGAGGGTGTATTTGCTGTCCCTGGGTGAGGTGGCAGGAGAAAACTTGGTCACATACATAACAGGGCGCATTCCATGACCTGGCTGATGAGGCCTATTCAGCAAAGTTGGCAGCAGAATGGGGGTCATTTATGCAAAAGGTTTGACTATGAGCCACAGGAAGCCACATGTCCTGGGGCTACTTGAAAGCAGCAAGAGATAGATAACCAGAGAGTCACACTGCTTGCCTAGAGGGCAAAGAAAAAGCAGGGGCATGTAAGGAGGTAAGTTGCCATTGGGTGTGACCTCAGTGCTTAATATATGTCCATCCTCTGTTGACCCACTTCAGCACAGGGCCATTTCCCACCTCTCTTTACTTTTCACCCACAAACTCCCTGAGAAATATTTTCACAGCCAGTCAGGAACCCTGCTCCTCCAGAGCTGAACTGAACCTTTCACATCAGCAGCACTTCCAACAACAACAAACTTCCACCTTGCCACACCACAGTCAGCTTGCACTAATAGGCAACGCCCCTGGGTGGGAGGAGGCACAGCCCACCTGGTCCTCCAGAGCACCATAGCAGCACCTCCACCTGTGCCCCCATTTGGACCAGCACATGAGCCATGGAGCATGACCATTGTGCTGTGACCACACCAAGCAAGGGGATCCTTGGCCCCTTTGTTGAGCTGTAAGATTGGATAAGCATGGTCTCATGACCACACCATGCCAGGTACCACTGTGCCCCTACTATAGAGCTTTAAGATGAAACAAGCATAGTCTTGTGACCAGCCAAGCCCAGGGGCTCTTGTGCCCCTTCTTTACAGTTGTAAAGATGGCAGTAAGAAGGACCTTTATTCTGGTAAGTAAACAACAGAAGGTGATCTAATGTAACCCTCGCAGTTCTTGGCAGTAGCAAGTGATGATCAGATTCCAGAGAAACTTCCCTTGTGAAAAATCACAAACAGGCATCAGACCTGGTGTTTCAGAACTGAACACAGACCTGATGACTGGCCCTGTGTGCTGTGGAACCAGGCTTGCCTTGCTTCTGTTCCAGAGCTGTGCCATTCCATGTGCTGACTGCTGTCCATGTGCTGTTCAGATGGGACTTGGTTAAAATTAAATGATATTTAAAATCCAGTGTCTCTCCAGGCACAATAGCATGTGTCTGACTTCCCAAAGGCTTACAAGGTTGAAGTAGGGGGATGGTAAGTTTGAAGTCAGCCTCAGCAACTTAGCAAGGCCTTAAGCAACTTAGTGAGACAATGTCTCAAAATAAAACACAAAAACAGGATTGGGAATTGTAGCTCTATTGTTATACATCACTGGGCACAATCCATGTATTAATAAATAAATTACCATAACATAAAATGACATAATATACCAAAAAATAAAATAAAATCCAGAGTCTCAGTTGACCAGCCATACTTGAAGCACTCAGTGCCACATGAGGCTCATCTCATCTTCATAGACACTCTGGAGCAGAGACTCAGCCTAGAGCAGGCATCTGTTTTCCAGTCCCACCTGTCCCTCACAGGACTGAGCCTGTAGCCTGCACATGTTTACATTGCCTTTTATTCCCATTGTTTGGGCAATCAAAAGCATGCAGCTGCTTGGCACTGACCATGCTGGTTCTGTTTTGTTCCCAGAGCCAGCAGATCACAAGTTATACTCCTTATTATTTATGATAGTAATACATAATCATGTTACAAAGATTATGGCAAATAGAGGTGACTCTCTTCCTGATGTGTATGGGAATGTTTTCAAACACAATCTCACTTTTGCCAGCCAAACCCTGGAACTTGGTCTCACATTACAGATAGCAGTGGCCAGGGTGGGACAGGCCCTGCTGCAGCTTGGGCTCTATTTGGGATTGCTGGCTTTCACAGCATTGACTATAGCTCATATTAGGTTTCATTTTACTAATTTCTTATAAGACAGGGGCTCACTGTTGCCAAGGTTTGTCTGGGCTTTGCAGTTCTCTGTCTCAGAGAGTGCAAAGGTAGGCATGAACATTGCCCTGTGATCACACCAAGCAAGGGAATCTTAGGCCCCATTTTTAGAGCTATAATATTGTATAAGCAAGGTCCCAAGACCACACCATGCCAGGTGCCACTATGCCCCTACTATAGGCTTTAATATAAAACAAGTATGGTCTTGTGACCAGATGAGCCGAGGGACTCCTGTGCCCCTGCTTTATAGTTGTAAAGAAGGCAGTGAGGAGGACCTCTCTTCAGGTAAGCAAACAACAGAAGGTGATTTAATGTAACCCTCACAGTCTTTGGCAGTAGCAAGTGATGCTCAGGTTCCAGAGAAACTTTCATTGTGAAAAAGTAAGTGGATTGCAAGCACACATCACTGAGCCTGGCTGCCTGATTCAGTGGAACAGCCCAACACCTTCCTTCTGAGGTGCACACATCATCTTCTACCACTTAAAGGGAGCAGAACTGAGTCCAGGAAGAGAGGGCCTGCAAGTCAATACCCCTGGGCTAGGTAGCTGCAGGACTAAAGTCAGCTCCCTGGTTCTCTGCAGTGGGTCAATGGAGCTTCTGGTCAGTCACAGTGGGGTCCATTCAGGTTCTTCCATTGTCTGCCATCTTGTTCACTTTTTTAACTCCTTGACCTCCTGTCTACTCATTTCCAGAATGAGAAAAGCTAATGCAAGGCTTGCCAAGGAGCATCAATAGGCCCAGGACAGATCAGTCCTGTTTCCTGCTGTTCTCCTCAGGCTGTATCCGCTACCCCTAGAAAATGTCAGGTCTTAAAATCACATTTCTCTACAAGGTACTTAACATTTATGTCTGGAAACTAATGTGCACAAGGGGCTCCTGAGATTTTTGTGGCATGCTCCTTCTCACAGAGTCAGCTGTGGATCCTGAGATCCCACCTTCCCTGGGAGCTGTAAGACACCACTCTTCATCATGCTGCAGATCACACCTGGCACAGAAGGCTCAATACAGTGTTGGCACTGCACCACCTCACTCCTGAGACAATGCTCATGAGTAATAGAAGGGATGTGTCAGTGAATCTGCTGGATCCACTGTGTCTACCTCCTCTGTAAACTTCTGTTCATCTTCCCAGCTGTAATTCATCTCCCCTCTGGATTACCCTAGCCAGATTTCTTGAGACAATAGGGATCAATCCCAAGGTCTTGTGCATAGTATTCTAGCAGTCTACTGTTGAGCCACACCACAGGTGTTGAGCCACACCACAGGCCCTTTTTTATTTCAGTAGAAAAGAGGGTCTTTCTATGTTGCTGAAGCTGGTCTTGAACTGGAGATTCTCCTAACCAACCCCTTCAGGAGCTGAGAAAATAGTGTGGGTATCACTCTAGTCAATTTCTATAATCTTTCTCCCTGGTATTATTGGTCTTGTTACAGTTGGTCCTGTGGGAAGATAGGACCAAGGACACATGATAAATGAATGATAGACAGGTGGACAGGCCATGCCCTACAGAGAGTGTGGCAGAAGACCTGGAGCTACCCTCAGCTGGGGCAGAATTGTGGGTCCATGTTCTCAGTCTTACAGGGTTAACAGATACACCAGCAAGCTAGGAGATAAACAGGTAGTATGTAAGGGTGCAAATTAAGAAAACACACCAGGAGATGAGTGGTTGGGAAGTTACCTTGGCTTTGAAAACTATTTGTTGAGTGAAAACACAAGGAAGCCAGAGCCAGAAAAAGCAAGACCATGGAAAACAAACTCTCTGAGTCAGTGCAGCAGTTCATTCTGCTCCAGAAACCAGTGAGGAAACTTCCCTGATGCCAGGGGCAGATTCCAGGTGTTGAGGAACAGGCACATGTGCAGGAGAGACACTAAATGTAGGCACCTCTACTTCATAAGTAAAATGACACATCCTGAGGGGCAGATTTTGGGTGGTGAGCCATGTGTCACAGGGGGAGGCCCATGAAGAGTGCAGGGTGACCACAACCTACCTGTTTGTATAGGAACAGCAGGAGGCTGTTCCCTGCCTGCCCTACAGATGCTCCTGTTGTGTTTTCCTGGAGTCTGTCTCCTGGTGCTGCCTCCCTTACTCTCACACATGAGTCTGCAGAGTCTTGTTCTTGACATACTTGAGTTTTCTCTGATTCTGCTGTTTGAGAGCTGAGGAGACACCAGTTTCAGTAACCAAGCCATAAAGGAAAGTCTGTGACACAGATTAACTGCCACACACAAGGGAGAAGGATCAGGACTTTTTTTTTTTTTTTTTTTGCAGAAACAAAACTGTCCATTCTCCAAAGAATTGTGAAAATACAGAGTCCATACAACATGCCAGCCACAGCATCCAGGAGACAATCCAGATTTTCTCATCATACAGAGAACAAGAGTCTTATGGAAGGAACAGAGACCATCCTGAACACAACACACACTCTGAAGTTATCAGATACTGACTCTAAAGCCTTGTATAACAACACTTCACATCAGAGAGGAAAACACTCATGAAATTAATGCAAAGTTGGAGAAACCCTCTGAAATCTGCCTGTGTGAGGACCCTTCATAAATGTGAAAACAAAGACATTCTCAGGAGAAAGTGGAGGAGAATTTCCAGGATATATTTCTTGAAGGTATGGCCAGGGCATTCTTCAAGCAGAAGCAGGAGACCAGAAGGAAAGGTAAACCCCAGAAGTGTGCCTGTCACTAGAGTGAGAACACCTGGCTTCCCCAGGTCATGCAACCTGTGTGACCCATTATTCTGCATACAGGATGCCTGTAAAACTGAAAAGCATACACGCCATTTCTGGTCCCCTTGAAGTAAATGCAACATTCTTAGTGTCCTTTTCTTTTCATAAAAGTAATAGGTGAGTTGGTGGAACATATGAAAAATCCATGTATATTTTCATATATCTGGAAGGTACATATAAATGAGGTTTACCTCTAGAGCCTGAAGGTAATGCACCTGTGTCAATTTTGTTGAAATATTCACAAGTCTGAAAATCTGGAACTTAATGTATTAAAAGGTGCAGAAAAGCAAAATTTAAAAATTGTGTAGTGAGGCTTTCTCTAATTCCCTTTCTCCTTAACTCCCTTACTTTCTCTTGCCAGGTGAGGTTCCTGTGACAAATTGCCCATGTATCCCAGGTATATTTGTTTCAGTTCATTTTTTCAGTGCTGGGGATTGAACCTAAGGGTACTCTCCCACCAAGGCACACCCTAACCCTTCTTTTATCATTTTTAATTTGATCTTATTAGTTGTACATGATAAAATGAATTTCAGCATATTATATATATGTGGAATAGAATTTCTCATTCTTGTGGTTGTACATGATGTAGAATTACATTGGTCATGTAATCATGTATGCAAATAGAAGAGCCCTTCTTTTTAAATTTTGACATAGAATCTCTAAGTTGCAGAAGCTGAACATGAGCTTGCAATCCCCCTGTCTCATCCTTCTGAAAACCCGGGGTTACAGGTATGGCCACCATGCCAGCCTTTGGATCTTCATTTTGAGAGAGATTTCAGTGGCTTTCAATTTTTAAACCACAGTTTTCTTTCAGCATGTAAAGGTGGCACTCTATAGCCTTCTGACACCAGTTGATTCTGAGAGGCCATCAGTTTAAGTTTATTCTTATTCTTCCTTCTGCTGAATGTCTTTTACTTCTTTATAAAAATAATCTGTGAAGGATACAACATAAATTTACCATCAAAACCACCCACATCTGTTGATCTGGTGCCTGGGACAGTTGGAATGCAGAGGCCTAGGGAGGCCAGTGAATCCTTGGGATGGACATGGAGCTCCCAACCATCAGGATCATGTTGACAGAAGATGGAGCTGGCCTGCATACCTGCCTGTCTTCCTTCTAACAAGCTGCTGGCTTCTTCTCCATATGAGCTCCTGAGGTCTGAGGAGCCTCCACAGAGAAGATGTCCCATGGGTGGACCTGAGCCTCTTGGCACTCTAGTAACAGCTGTCCACTTGTTATGCATCTGAGATCTCCTCAATTGCATCAAGACCCTGAGGCCTCCAGAAGCTGAGAGTTGCTGCTGTGAATATTGACTCTCTTTCTCCCAGATACAATCCTATAAGGAATCCTAACATAAAGGATGAAAAATAAGACCTTGGTCTTCAAACCTCACCCTCCAATTCCCCAGAACACCAACACAGAACAAAATCCCTTGTGAAGCATAAGATGTCATGATGGGGAGCCAGGTGGACCTTAGCAATAGAGACTTAGTGGTACTGTCCAGGAGAGGGCACTTGAGAGGAACCTGATGCAGACCTGCCTCTTGGTTCCTCTTTACCACTTGATTGACTTTAAAAAATAATGATTAACACCTTTTCTATCCTGAATACTGTTCCAAAATGGGAATCTTGCTATAGATGTTTCCATTTTACATAAAGTTATTTTCTTCTCTGAATGCCTCTTGATAGGCTGTAACACATGGTAAAAAATGGATCTGTGGCTTGGTTCACATGTCTCCTCCTAGCTTACAGAACCCTAGTATATGAACTGGCTCCTGTGAACAGATTAGAGTGGTGGCAGGTCTTGCTGGCTGCTGTCTGACCCCACAGGATGCTGTCAACTTCTTCAGATTCACTTTCCAATGAGTTTCTTCCTGGGGTCTTGGAATGAGAGCAAGCAGACAGTGTGAGGGTCTAGTATGCACCTACTGGGGTGCATGAAAGACTGACCCCACTGAGCAAGCAGTCATGTTGTGGTATAGGGCAACCTGTTTTAGGGTATAGGGCAACCTGCAGGTGTGCAGGGAAGTCTGACTCACATAGAGCATGCAGGCAGTGTGAGGAGCAGGGAGGATCCTGCTAAGGTGCAGGGAAGAATGACCAACAGTGAAAGCAGGCAGTGAGCAGGTTTGGGCAAGAAAGCCAGGGAGCAAAGAAGATGGACACTGCTGAGAAAGCAGGTAGTGTAAGAGGCATGCAGATACATGCTGGTGTGCAGGAAAGACTGACCCAACTGAGAAAACCACACGAGGTGGTGGGGACTGAGGCAAATATTGAGTGAGTATACACCTTACAGATGCACTTGAGTCCAGTTCAGGAGAAATGTCTCGCTTGTTTTTTTTATTTTTTAGTATTTGTGAGTCATAGATGAATACAAAACCTTTATTTTATTCATTTATTTTATGTGGTGCTGATGATTAAACCCACTGCCTGTCACATGCTAGGTAAGCCCCAACCCTAGGTTACGTTCATCAGGTATTTAATCAGGTTTTGAGTTGTATCCTAGGTTTAGTGAAAGTCACATCTAGAAAATTCAGGTCCCAGGTAGACTTCAAAGATGCCAAGACTCAGCTAGCTTCTTCCACCCCAGCAGTGCATGGGGCTTCCACAACCTCAGCTTCCTTCCTGGGCTCAGCCCTGCCCTTCTCTTCTTCCTATTTCAGGAGTGACAACTTCTTTCAGGACTCAAGTGTCTTGCTCCTTTTGAGGAGCAAGATGGACACACTGAAGGTTGCAAAGAGTGGTGGCCCCATGTCCACAAGATCCTGGGTTGAGCACAAGACCTCAGTATCCTGTCCTGGCCACACTGGCACAGCCCAGTGTTCAGAGGTCACAGCTACAGCTTCCCCCAGCACATGACCTCTAGGAGCCACACCACAGGCAGCCCCACATGCTCGAAGACAGAAAGTGAGGATCCATACATCTTCATACCCCACATAAAAACACCACTCTCAGCCTTCCAGATCCCTGAGACATACATGATTGGTGAAAGCTATCATCGCCCACCACCCACAGGGACAATGACAACGCGTACACTTCTTTTTCTACAGGAACAAAAAGACCAAAGACCAAAGACAAAAGACAAAAGACAAAAGACAAAAAAGACCAAAGACCAAAGACCAAAGACCAAAGACCAAAGAACAATGAACAACGAACAATGAACTTTATTCGAGGAAGTGTCTGGGTTATATAGCAAGCATAAGCCAATCAGAATCAGTCTGAGATATTAGCCTATCAAGGGTCAGTCACTAGGCAGTTAGCAAGCATAAACCAATCAGAGTCAGTCTGAGATATTAGCCTATCAAGAGTCAGTCACTAGGCAGTTAGAAGAATCACCCAATCAGAGTTACTTCCTGAAACTTGTTTATGAGTACGGCTTATTCTGGCAAGTTGCCAGGCGCCATCTTAGAAACCAGGCCAGGGTGCAGTTCTGGGGCCCTCAGAGCCCACCCCTGACAGAAAGCCACAGCACTGGGGCAGCAGCAGCTCCAGGGAACAAAGCCATGACCACCCTGTGCCATCCCCACAAGCCAAGCCAGGCAGAAACACCTCAACAGAGCTGCACTTCCCAGGACCCTGTGGTCAGGAAGAAGGATAGATCAGTCTCTTTTCCTGCCATGATGCCCTGCCACAGAGACTACCAAGCAGTGGAGAGCAGCCACCATCACCAAGATCAGGGTCAAGCCCAACTCAGGCCATGGGAGAGGGAGATAGAACAGAGTCCTTACAGTTTGCTTGCCCTCATCACCCAGGCCCACCCAAGCCAGATGTTAAGCCACCTTTGTCACTGACCTTTGGGATGCAGGGCTCTTCTGCCACCCCAGCTGTTTCTTGGAGAAGTCCTTGCTCACTGAGTGAGATGGACCCTCCTGGTTAACCACAGTACAATGTGTCAGAGGCTTCATTTTTGCCTAAACCATAGCATTTTGTTCACTTACAAATCAAACCAAATACTTAAAAGAAAATCTTCCTCAGTCCAAATTGCAGCCAAACCTAGAGGTATGAACAGAGTACTGGAAAAGAAAAAACATGAAATTTAGGCTATTTTCTAAGGCACATTGGCATCTCTACTGTTGAAGCCTGATGCCATTTAAGGTCCTTCATTCCACTGTCACTGTTTTTCCCTGAGTGTATTCCAGTTCTGTGGGTCCCTCATCTGGTTGATGCAGGAAAAGTTTCAATCCTTCCCATTGGCACTACACCCCAGAATCTTCACAACCTTCTTTCATCCATTCTGCTGCTTAGGAAGTTGGGCAGGACAGAGCTGCATCTCCCTTTCATGTTATGTCCAAGATTAGGAGACATAAACAGCATCCTCTGAGGCAGAGATGACTCAGCTGCAGGGTCCTGGCATCTGGTTTGGAGCACTATGTTCATCTTCCCTGGCCTTGAACTGAAGCAGTTTCTTGAGAACATGCTCCTGTCTTCCAGAACTCACTTCCAATTGGAAATATAAAACCCACATATATAAACCAGTGTCCACACTTTCATTGTGGCTTGTGGGGGCTGCTCAGGCATCAAGTTGGCATTGCCCACTGTGCTGGTCAAGCTGGGTGACCAGGAAGGTAGGGTGAAAGGGAAGTAAATGAGAAAAGACTGAAGTCAAGGGGACTCTGTAGACACCATATGGGAAAATCCCTGTGCCTAGGAGGGAATTCCAAGCTCTCTTTGAGCTGGGAAGTATTTGTCAGAATTAAACCCTGTGCTGGAGAACAAGAGCATGTTTTCTGGAGGACTCATATGACCCAGAGTGATTGTGGAGGTCATGGGAAATGTCCATGCAGTACCAGCTTATGTCATGTGGGACTGACATCCTTAGTCACAGCTTTCTTCCCCGAAGCCTGCAAGTACCCCCCCAAGGGACACACTGAATGCAGGAACATCTGCTGAGTCCAGGAGCCTGGGAGCCAGATTTCACTAGGTGAGTGAATTTTGACTGCCTCTGTAGACCCTTTGGACTGGTTTAGGGCACCAACACATGAGCTATCAGCGAATCTTCAGTGATGGCAACTCCCTAGAAGGATCTTTCCTTGTATCTTACCTCAATTCAGGACCCCAGGTCAATGCAGGATCCCTAGTCTGGAAGAAATGAATGTGCTGAGGTGGAATGGTGCCCAAGCTCCATGACTCACCTGATTGGCAGATCTGGGAAGCCTGGGTGGTGGTGTTTGCTGCAGCAGCCTCACCCACAGAGTCTCACCAAGAAGAATGTTGCAGCATGGGCTGAGTCAGGTGCTAGCAGATGGGGAGTCAGCACAAGTGCCCAGGCTATGTGTCAGCAGTCTGACTGGTAAACTGAGGACTGTGAAATGCAGCTTAGAAAACTCTCAGCTGTGTGCCTGGTTGTGGAGCCAGGGATGAGCAGGCAGCTGAGGTATTTGCCTCCACTGTAAATTCTGACCTGAACTGAAAGCTTCTGGACATGCATCATGGATCCAGGCCCACATTCCAGGTTTAGAACTGCCCACATGGTACTTCTCCCAATCAGGTCTGAAATACTGACCTGGCAGTGAGGCTGGAGGCACATCCAACCCATGCAGTCTGCAGTCAGGACTGTCCCTACCCATTACAACAATGGGTGAGGGTGACCCAGTCACCATGAGCATTTTACACTAGACTTAGCCCTGAGATAGTGGATTCCTGGAAATCTGGAAGAGGCCCACACACCTCTCTTCCATTGCCTTCCTGCCTGGTCTCTTCAGGCTCCATAGTCACAGTCTGGCCCACACAGTGGTGCCTAACTTGACTTGAATACAGATATATACACACTTCTTATTTCATCTTATCATAGATGGCTCTTTCCTTCATTGTCCTCTTTTTAGCCAGAAGAAACAGATGCTGGCCATCTGAATGAGGCTGGTCCTGATGATAAATACAGGCCCATGAGTACACTTCCCTCCATCCTCCTGGCTATGGAGAGAGCAGGTGGGAATGCCCAGAATATCCATAATCCCAGGAACCCAGGGAGCCCTCACTTTGTCCCTCCTACCTGCTCACCTGCAGCCCTTTCTTTACACAAAGACCTTGTCAGAGGAAGTGAGATCCAGCCTCCTGCTGTGGACTATAGCCTCAAGCCTGGTCACTAAGGTAAGTTCTCTCTTTACCTGTCCTTTCTGTGGACAATATCCAGGCTCCGTTTGCTTTATTAGGTATCAGATAGATCCTGGGCTCTGAGTAAAGATATTGGGTATGTCTTCTTTCTTATTTGGAAAATGGGGAACTGCCTGCCCCTAGATGTTGGAAGGAGAGCCCCAGGGCAGAAACTGGGACACTGCAGTTGTTTACTGCTGTCATATCTGGCCCCTGTGTGGGCCAAGAGGAAGGGTTCTGAGGCCCAGGTCTGCACGGCTTGGTTCTGTTCACCAAGACCCATGTCAGGGCTCCAGGTGAGGAACAGTGATAGAAAGAGCATTGGGTCTGACTAACATAGACTAAATCCCAGTGTGTGAAACTCAAGCTGCAGGGCCTGTGTAGCCACATCCCTCCACAGTGTGCTACCAGACTGCCCAAGAGTAGTGGGGAGTGTTACCAGTGATAAGCTCCACTTCAGAGGCAGCCTCCTGATTTACTTCATAATATCTTAAGCATGGGAAGAAAAACCTGTGGACAGAACATGTGTCCCATTTTGGATCCAGGACATATGGTTACAATTAAAATAGGAAAAACATATTTGGGAACATGAAGAACAGTGTGAGACTGTGCCTCAGTTTCCCCATGTGAAGCTGAGGAGGCCATGAATTTCCTCCATGATCATGCTGTGTGTCTGCACTTGTGTGTTTGCTCTTTGTTGTCACTGAGTTCCTTCTGTTCCAGCAAAGTCAGTCCCCCTGGATCCATGTGGCAGCGTCATTGGCCAGCTATCCTCCCAGTTTCCCAGAGCCATGTGAGCATCCATGTTTGGAGGGTTGGGGTAAGAGAGAGATGACTGGACTCTTTCTGATCTGGGGGTCAGCAGGGTTGGACAGGAACCACTGCTGCTGTTGGCTCATAGGCCTCCTGAGGCTGGGTACCATGGTCGGTGAAGGGGGACAGTTCCATCCTGGATTAGATCTTACTCTGGGGATGGCATAAAGCTGAGGCCAGCTGGAGGTCAGAGCATGCACCTAAGATTCCTCATCCTTTCACAGCAGCTGCACTGAGGTCTCCAGCTCCTCTCTGAACCTGTGGCCCACCACACAGAGCACCACCAGCCTGCACCCAGGACACAGTGAGGGAATACTCATCCTTGCTGTGAGCTCCCTAGGGCCCACTCTCTGCTCCCAGTGGTTCTCTTATCTTGCCTTTACCCAGGCTTCCTTCCTCCCTTGGGAGAGACTCTGGCTGAAATTTTATCCTGAGCACAGGGCCCCATCATTAGCTGTGGGGAAGGCATTCTTCCCAGGGAAGTCTCAAAGACTCCTGACTGTGGTGCAGGTGGCAGACCACTGCCTTCACAGGGTGGTGTTGGAAGCAGGGAGGCACAGGGTGCAGTCCACAGTATGTGTTGAACACAGGCAGGTCATGTCCTGAAATCCTGGCTTACAGGGCACAGCTACCCAGCACCTGGTCACAGAATATGGGCTCCACCTGTATCATTCCATGGGACTGGAGGAGAATATTAGGGGGTCATTAGAGGAGTCCAGGCTGCTCCAGTGTGACCACCCACTCCAGCCACAGGTAGGACTGTCTACAGACCTGATTTAGAACTGCCACAAAATCCCTACAGACAATGCCCACAGACAACCTGCTGCCTTTCTGTCTTTAAGGTGGCAGGCAAGAAGCAGATGTGAGACCTCAGTTACATACATGTGTCACCATGGGTAGGTCACTACACCTCTCTGAACCAAGCTATCCATGTTTTAAACTGTAGACAATGCTCCTTCAGAGTCACACTGGGATCCTTGTGGATGGGCAGTGCTTGTACCACTGTGTTCGCTGACTGCATTTTTTCTTGTGATAGCAGAGCCCAGGAACAGCAGCCTAACATTAACCCTAACCCTAACCCTCCTCTCTGTGGCACCAGCAGCCCAGTCCCTGAGAAGAGCCATGTTAGTGTTGATTGTGTAACTCTGGATTTTCAGCTAAGCTCCCAGAGAGCCCTCCACAAAGTGCCTGGGGGGAAATGGTTTCAGGAAATCAGCTTTCCACCTCACTCCCTTCAACTCAGCCATGGAAACTTGAACCTACTTTAGCTGGTGAACCCCTCAGGGCACAGGGTGCCTCTCTCTGCACAGCCTGACATGACTGCAGAAGCCCAACTAGCTCTGGTTTATGGAATAAGGAACAGTTGGAGCCCAAGGCTTCTGCATCTTGGTCTGAGAAGCACTCACTGTGGGGCAGGTTTTCAGATACAAGGGCCTAGAGAAGAGTCCAGCCAGTCTCAACTGGAGGATGGAGCTGTGTCTTGCAGAGTTGAGGACTCTCTAGGGGACCCACATAAAACCTGTGGCCCACACTCCTTGTCTCCTCCCTGAGGATGAGTGGTGGAGAGACAGGCTTGGGCTCATTTCCACATCTGGGGAGTACAAACAGTTCCTACACCCTGAACTTCCTCCTGGTGGATGATAGGGGTATACATGGGGGTAAGGTTCATACAAACACCCAGGAAATAGCCTGGGTTGCCATAGCAGGGACCTCAGGTTATGCAAAGGGCCTGTCACCTACAAGATGGGGACAGTGTGCTGGAGGTCAGGCAGAATCCCATGCTCAGAAGAAGAGGGCTCCTGAGGGAGTTAGGCCACCTCCTGTCCCTTTCAGCTGGGACTGCCTTGTTTCTCTCCTCCCTAACTGGCTAGTGACTCAGCCACTTTCTCCTCAGACATCCAGGTAATCTGTTGCCTCTGAAGAGGAGAACTATGTTGAGGTAGACTGAGAGAAGACCCAGGCCTTGAAGTGCACCATGCAGGAGTGGGCAGCCATGGGATAGTACCCAGACTCTACCAAGGGCAGCAAGCCATGACCCAGTCCCAGAGTTAATACTCTGACCTGCTCCTTTGCCTTCCACCCACCTTCTGCCCACTCAGCATCAACTCCAGGGTCTTGAGCCCTTGAATGTGAGGTGAGGGCTGACTCAGGTGCTTCCTTTGTCACCCAGGACCCCTGTGAAACAGTTCTTCCTTGGCCTCTCAAGACAGCTGTGATTTCTATTAGCAAAACCAAACCTCTACCATAATAAGGACAGGTGTTTACCAAACTGCACCCTCAACCACCATCCTCCTGGCCTGAATATTGAGAAAGAACAAGTCTCAGTCTTTTCTGTCAAGCCAGAAAAATCTCCATGTTAACCCCTCACTTCCTGACTTCCCTTTTCCTACAATAGATGCCTTTCTACATCTGTACTTTTCAACCTTCCCTTCTTCAGTATGCTTTCATGACCAAAAATGTGTGGTCACTTTGACCAGTGGGCAGCAGACAAGTACTACTTGCATCAGGGAAAAAGAGACCAGCAGATGACCTTCTCAGTATGCTTACTTTCAGTTTTGATTGCCATGTACCCTTCTGTATGCAAAAGTAAAGTTCTTACCCTGCTGACTTAGCTGATTAGTCTGAGTGTTTTTGTTTGTTTGTTTGTTTGTTTTTTGTTTGTTTTTTTACCTTCTTTGGTGAACAGGACCCACACATCAGATATTTCCAACATGGTTCTAGACTCTGGGCCAGGCTATACACCCAATTTCTCTCTGCATCGGCCCTCTTTTCTCAGCCTTCAGTACAAATAGGATAAAATTTTCCTCTGGCTTTCAAACAAGGACCTGCAGACCACATCAGCATGAAATTTTTAACCCAGATGTTAGTTAGGACATGCAGGGCTGCCCATGGATGGAACAATTTACAATGGAGCTGGAGGGAAAAGGACAGTATCCCAGAAGGGCAGGAGCAGCTGACACCCACAAAGTTTCTTTCAATCCAAAGCCATGGCAACTGGCAGTAGCATCACAAGGCAGCAGGAGGATAGTCAGGAGATAAGAACAGCCATGGCACATAGCTCAGAGCAAAGCTCCATATGTTGGTACAGACCTTTGGAATTGCCTATCTTCTGCCCCTTGGGGGCTGTTCTTTTCCCAGCCCTTTGGGCCCCCAACACATCTGTAGCATCAAATTGCCAGCATTGTGGAATGTGGGGGGGAGCATGTGGATGGAGCTGATGCAGTGCTGGGGACCAGGGACAGCAGAGCATGTTGGGCAGGCAGTGCAGCAAAGGCCTCCTGCTGGGCTGTGAGACAGGTGAGGCCACACAGCAGATGCAGGAACACTGCCACAGGGCTGTGGAAGCTGAGCATGGTGCAGGGTGGAGCAGAGGGAAGGAGTGACAAGTACAGGGAGCCATGTGTGTGTGGCAGTGGGGCCAGAGATCAGGCACAGCTGTGGTCAGGAATTGGGTTCACCCCAGGGTGTGGACCAGTGCTTCTCATCTCATCTCACCTCCATTGAGCCCATCATTCCAGGTGCCACAATGGACTTGGTCCACCTCTCCTTCTTGCAAGGTCATTCAACTTCAGGCCTCATATGAGGCTCTTCCTCTCAACTTATGAGGGAATCTTATTTTTTCTCACTGATTTTCTGACCAACATGCTGCAGATGTGTCCAGATACTGATGCTCTCTATCCCCCACTGATGCTCCTGGCCCCAAGGTGCCACGAATATCCACCTGTTCTCAGCATGTCAGGAAGGGAAGGAAACTAGTCTCAGCTCCTGAATAGAATCAAGTGGGTTATGTTTTTCTGGTGACTTATCACATTGGCCAGGAGCATGCAGGGAATGGTAGACCATTACAAATACTACCCAGAAAGTTCTGCCGACCTTATCAGAGGGACTGAAAATGGCATCCACACTCACTGGTTACCATTGTGGGTGAGATTTAGTGGTGATGGTGCCATATGTGGCTCACAAATGCTCAAAAGGGTATTACATCAGGGAAGGGACTCAATTGAACCAATCTGACTCCATCTTAGGGAAGAGCCTCCATCTCAGTCAGGCCCCCAACCCCCAAAAGAACAAAACAGCCTACTCCCAGACCAATCATAGTGCAGGAGTAAAATACCTACAAGCTCAAAAGTTCCTTTTCTGAGATCATTCCCACCCCCTGACCTATCCCCAACAAGAACAGGTACACCCCACATACCCTTACCTAATCCGGAAATGCTAAAGAATAACCCCCCCGCCTATGGTCCCCAACTCCCTGCTTGTGGATTTTTCCAATAAAAAAGAAACCCTTGTAATGTCAGGGCCACTCCTCCTCTGCCTGCTGAGTCAGTGCATTGGATGATGGTCCAAACTCTAGTCTGCTAATAAATGGACTTTTGCACTTGCATTGGACTCTGGCTCCCTAGTGGACTTTGGGGAACTCATCAACTTGGGCATTTCATCTGGGGACTCATCTGGAATCCCCCTCTGTTGGGACTAATGACACGTTAACTAACTCAGGCTGACTCCTTACTCCCTGGCGAGTGAGCAAGATCAAGGCCTCAAAGGCGGTTTCAATAGTTAATGACAATAAATCGGACCACCGTCAGGGATTGGTTAGCAACAGTTCTGCGAACGTGATCAGCTCGTACATGCCATATAGTCCTATGGGACTCTTGCCTGCGTAAACACCCCATGCCCTGCTGACCTTTAAACTGATTGGTTCCCGCCTAGCTCCCTCCCTACATAAAGGCTGTGTGATTTCCTCAATAAATGAGTTCCTTCTGTGACTGGTCTCCCTGATGCGTCTGATTGTCCTCCGTCAGGAGGGCTGGGAGCAGGCGGTCAGTCGGCCCTACCTATCCCGGTCTGAACTTGTTGGGGAGTGTCCCCTTCCCTTGTCACTGGTGGAGAAGAGCAAGGGGGCTTAAGACCCTGACACCCCTTGACCCCACGGACCCTAGCCCAGAGGATTCTCAAGCAGTTGGTAAATGTTTTAAGTGTATTCCTTTATTTTCATTTCCTGGGCACCCATTCGTGATCTGTAATCTGTGTGACAGTAAATGGTTAGAGTGTACGTGCTGGACAACCATCTTCACAGGAGACTGGAAGACATTCCAGTCCCCAAAGGTGAGGATGGAGAGCCTCACATTTGTTTGAGTAAGGATGGAGGGCCTCACATCTGTTTAATTGAGGATGATGAGCCTCAACTTTGGTCTTTTCTGTCATACTGCTGGTTGCTCCTGTGTGGCCGCCCCAAGCTGTCATTTTGGATTTTGTTCATTTTCACATCTAAGAGAGGCAAATTTGCTGCCTGTTTTCTAAGTGTCATCTAGACACTTATTAGTATCTGTGTGTGTGACCGTGATGGACACTATGGGACAGTCAGCCTCTTCTCCATTGAACTTAATAATATCTCATTATAAGGATGTGGAAACCAGAGCACATATCCTTTCTTTTGTGGTTAAAAAGTCTAAACTCATTATCTTTTGCAGGACAGAATGGCCAACTCTTAATGTTGGGTGGCCTCCAGAAGGCACCTTCGACCTGATCATCGTCAAGGACACTGAAGACATCATTGTCAAGCCTCGCACAGGTCACCCAAACCAAGTGCCTTACATTGTGGTTTGGTGGAACCTCATTGAAAACCCTCCTCCCTGGCTTAAACCTTTCTTACCTCAACAGGTTAGGGTCCTGGCAGTCACCAAGACAGACTCCTCTGCCATAACCCCTTCTGTTCCTAAGCCTGAAGTTTTCCAAGGAGGCACTCCAGAGGAAAACATCTTTGACCTTCCCCCTTATGCTTCCTAGACACTTATTGCCACCAGCAGCCTCCTTTGCCCCCCTAAAACCCTCTCCCACAGTTCCACCAAAAAATACCAGATGGGGGCCAGCCCTCAGGACCCACAGTCATAGGGGAGAAACTCCCAAGACAGGGTCAACAATCCTCCCTCTCTGGGCAGTAGGACCACCCAACCAAAATGGTAACCAACCATACCACTATTGGCCATTTGCCACTAGTGATCTTTATAATTGGAAGGCTCAAAATGTGCCATTTTCTGAAGACCCCAAACAGTTGATTAACCTTTTTGAAACTGTCCTTTTCACTCACCAGTTCACCTGGGATGATTGTCAGCAACTCTTACAGGTTCTCTTTACCACAGAAGAAAGGGACCGCATCCAAATGGAGGCCCGGAAGCTAGTCCCAGGGCTTACTGGAGAGCCAAGTACCAATCAGACTCTCATCAATGCAGATTCCCCCTTGACCCACCCCAACTGGGATTATAATATGGTGGAAGATAAGGAGAGCTTCCTGGTGTATTGCCGGACTCCGTTGCTGGGTCTCAAGGTGGCTGCATGTCGGCCCACAAATTTGAGTAAGGTGTATCATATAGAGTGTAGACCTGAAGAAAGCCCAGCTACCTTTCTAAAAAGATTGCAGGAAGCTTTTAGGAGATAAACTCATTTTGATCCAGATTCACCGGACAGTGTAGTGGCAGTAACCTTAGCTTTCATTAATCAGTCAGTTCCACACATTAAAAAGAAGCTGCAGAAATTGGAACGTTGGGAGAAAAGAATATAAGGAATCTAGTTGTAGTGGCAGAAAAAGTGTTTAATGGAAGGGACAGTGTAGAGGAAAAATAAATCAAAAAGGAGTGGCAGAGGAATCAACACCTCGCCAGCATCCTGCTAGCTGCAACCGCAGAGCCAGGTGAACGCCAGCAGCAGCTGCGACACCTGGTGGCCAAAGAAGAAGATGACAAGCAAGTTAAAGGTAATAAAGCCCCCAATGTGCTTACTGTAAAGAGGAAGGTCATTGGGGCTAAAGAGTGTCCCCAGAAGGCAGGACGTAGTGGAACCAAAGTGTTCAGTACCCGAGATGTGGACAGTGACTGGGGGGATGGGGCTCAGTCCTTCTCCCCAAGTCCAGGGTAACCTTAAAAGTGGAGGGGAAACCAATTGACTTTATGATTGACACTGAGCTCAAAACTCGGTTCTGCTCCGGGCTAATGGACCTATAATGAGCAAAACAACCTGGGTTCAAGGAGCCACAGGAGTGAAGCCTTATTTATGGACTACCCAAAGGACTGTGGACCTAGGAACAGGATGAGTAGCCCATTCATTTCTTGTGATCCCAGACTGCCCACCCCTTGTTGGGATGAGATTTGCTAACAAAAATAAAAGCCCAAATTCTCTTCTCAGAGGGGGGGCCCAACTGCTTGATGGCAAAGGGGAACCCCTCCACGTACTTGTAACTAGCAGTCTTACTGAAGAGTATAGGATGCACCAAACAGGTCTGGAACTAGACACCCAATTGGAAAATTGGCTCCAAAATTTCCCTCAGCATGGGCCAAAACAGGGGCATGTGTCTGGCTAAAAGCTGTCCCCCAGTATTTGTGGAACTCAAATCAGGGTCAAAACCAGTTAAGGTTCATCAGTATCCCATGCCCCTTGAAGCAAAAGAGAGGATCACACCCCTTATCCAGAGGTTGCTGAGTTTGGTAGTCCTCAGGCCCACACATTCAGCCTGGAATGCTCCCCTACTCCCAATCAAAAAGCCGCATACCCAGGACTATTGCCCAGTATGAGATTTATGGGAAGTTAACAAAAGAGTAATGGACATACACCCTACGGTGCCAAATTCATATACCCTGCTTAGCACACTTTCCCCCGATCACAAGTGGTACACAGTACTAGATCTAAAGGATGTTTTCTTCAATCTGCCACTAGCCCCAAAAAGCCAGGACTAATTTGCCTTTGAATGGCATGACCCAGAGATAGGAGTCAGTGGACAATTGACCTGAACAAGGCTCCTGCAAGGCTTCACATAGGCAGAAATTGTTTTTAACAAGGAACAGAAATTATGAGAAAACAGTAACCTTACAGATTATCCTTACCTATTCACAATTATTTTAATAATATCTAACTACCTCGGTGAACTAATACAATATTTACTTTCTTAATATCTAAACTCTATGTGACCTAAAACTATTCTTAATATTCTCGTGGTTAAAACAAGAGACAAGCAATCTCATGTGACTATCTCTACTAGGTCCATCTGGTTAATATCTGAATTACTGAGTTAAGGGGTACAGGAGGGCAGTGGTCCCAATTGTAATTGTGTACCAACATTTATTATAGGGGTGACATATTCTTAGTAGGAAGGAAGGAATGTTATGAAACCTTATTCTGCTTACCTCCACCCCCCCACATGAACAAAACCATCGTTAAATTTAACCAGCCTGTTGGAGACAAAGGCAGATCTACAACTATTTCTCCAGAGGCTTTCCATCCACCATCTTTGATGGAGCCCTCTATGAAGACCTGGGTGAGTACCATACCAGTAACCCAGAAATAAGCCTGTTGCAGTATGTTGATGACCTTTTAATCACAGCAGCAAGTCAAGATGCCTGTCAGGAAGGGACAGAACAACTCCTAAAACTCCTGAAAGATTTGGGATACTGCACCTCCGCTAAGAAGGTCCAGCTGTGCAAGCCACAGGTAACATATCTTGGATACATCTTAAAGGAGGGGCAGTGCTGGCTCTCTGATGCACAAAAAGAGACTGTCTTAAAGATTTCTACTCCTACTAACACCAGACAGGTGAGAGAATTTCTAGGATCAGCAAGCATTTGTAGACTATGGATCCCAGGGTTTGTGGAAATTGCTAAACCCCTATATGAAGCCACCAAAGAAGGTCAGTTCCAGTGAACACTAGACCATCAAAAGGCCTTTGAGGGGCTCGAACAGAGTTTGCTATCAGTCCTTGCCCTAGGGCTCCCAGACATAATTAAACCCTTCTGTCTGTACGTGGATAAAAGCCAGGGCATTGCAAAGGGGTCCTAACTCAAACAATACATCTCTGGTGATGGCTGGTGGCCTATTTATCAAAAAAATTGGATCCCGTTGCAGCAGACTGACTGTCCTGTCTCTGGATCATAGTGGCAGCAGCACTGTTGGTCAAAGATGCCAACAAACTGACACTAGGACAGAATCTAACCATAATAACCTCACATGCCCTTGAAGGTGTGCTCAACCACCCAGCTGATGGCTGAGCAATGCCAGAATGACTCATTACCAGGCTTTGCTATTAAACCCTCCTAAAGTTACATTTTAAGTACCAACAGCTCTGAATCCTGCCAATCTGCTGCCTGACCTTGTTTTAGAGGCACCACTACACAACTGTGCTGAGATCCTGTCACACATGTCCACAGTGTACAGTCAGACCTACCGGACACCCTTTTGCCCAGCGCTGATGCAACCCGGTATACTGATGGAAGCTTCATCCAGGATGGAAACAGGTATGCTGGAGCCATCAAAACAACAGAGACAGAGGTAATATGGGCAGAATCCCTATGATCTGGGACTTCTGCACAAAAGGCAGAATTAATTGCCCTGACTAAAGCCCTAGAACTGGGCCAAGGACAAAATGTCAATGTATATATGGACAATAGCTACACCTTCGCTACCGCTTATATGCATGGAGCCATCTACAGGGAGCGAGGCTTATTGACTGCCGAGGGGAAAACAATAAAAATAAAGATAAAGTCTTAGGTTTACTGAAAGCTCTATGGATGCCCACCAAACTGGCTATTATCCACTGCTCTAGACATCAAAAAGGAACTGGGCCCATCCCCAGGGGCAACAACCTGGCAGACAAAACTGCCTGGTGAGTAGCTCTTCAAATGACTCAGTGTTGCTGACCCAAGCACTAGTAGATCCAGAAGCACCCAGTGTGCCTGAACATCAGATTACTCTCAAGAGGACAGCCTGGATCAAAACCTTTCCTATAGCTCAGAACCTCAATGGATGGTGGAGATCAGGCAATCACAAATTAATTTTACCTGAAAAGATAGGAAATAGACTTAAAAAAATACACCGCTCTTCTCACATGGGAATGAGGAGGATGCAAGACTTAATTAGACATTCCAAAGTAAAAATTAAGGACAGTCAACAGAAAATCAATAACATCATCTCCAACCATAAGGCATGCCAGCTTACTAATGCAGGGACAAATCTGAAAAATGCAGAGAATGGTTCAGAGGCAAAAATCCTGGGGTCTATTGGGAAGTGGATTTCACTGAGGTAACACCTGGCAGATATGGTTATAAGTATTTACTAGTGTTTATAGATACCTTTTCAGGATGGACTGAAGCATTCCCCACCAAGCACAGGTGGTTGCCAAGAAGCTTCTAGAAGACATCTTACCCAGATACGGTTTTTCCACTTGATGGGGTCAGACAACAAGCATTCATATCACAGGTGAATCAGAACCTAGCCAAGTTCCTGAGGTGTGATTGCAACTGCATTGTGCCTATAGACCCGAGTTCAGGACAAGTAGAAAGGATGAACAGAACCCTTAAAGAGACCTTAAATAAATTAACCATAGAGACCAGCACAAACTGGGTGACTCTCCTCCCCTTTGCTTTATATAGAGTAAGAAACTCCCCATACAAGATGGGATTGACCCCTTATGAAATCATGTTTGGTACACCACCTCCCATTATTCCCAACTTTCAGTCAAATCTAATTGCAGAAATGGATGACTGAGATCTTCTGGACACCATGCAAAATGGGTACACAAAGAAATTTGGCCTACCTAAACTCAGGGCACTCTATGAGTCTAGAAATACTCCTGAACACCATAGGTTTTTCCCATGTGATTAGGTCTACATCAAGAGACACCGACAAGGATCCCTGGAACCAAGTGGAAGGAACCCTATGTTATCCTACTTGTCACACCCACCACCATCAAGGTGGATGGAATAGTCACCTGGATCCACTATACCCACGCCAGGTTTATGGACCCCTTTGCACTTGAGGAAAGCCACAAAGGTGAAAAATGGATGGTATCCAGAAACCCTGAGAATCCTCTCAAGCTGCACTTAAAATGTTTCAGGCAGTAACCTTTTGCTTCCTAACTGTAAGTACTGTGCTGGCTCAAGGGAACCCCCACCTCCCTTGGAACCAAACCTGGATGATCATCAACATGGGAACTGGTGAAGAAGCCAATGTCACCTCCTCGACTTAGTCCCCCATGGAACTTGGTTCCCTGACTTCCATGTGGACTTATGTGACCTTCTGGGGAAAGCATGGGACCCCTCAGACCAGAAACCCTTCCTGGGATATGGAGGTAAGACCCCCCCAGGGGTCATAGCAATACCAGAAGCCTAAGGTTCTATGTCTGCTTTGCTCACTCATAAGACAGAAAGCAAATTGCCAAGTGCGGAGGTCCTGAAAGTGCCTACTGTAAAGTATGGGGGTGTGAATCTACTGGGTGGATCACATGGGCTCACCCAATCACTGGAGTCCTGATCTCAGTGGAAAGGGGTGGAAACATGCAAGAAGTGGGATGAGGTTATTGCCAGCAGGACAGTAAAAGGGCAAATTGTGGGCCATGCTATATCTAAGACCAATCAGGTTATTCTGCATTCCCATTAGCTACCCCAGGGGAACACTGCAACTGTTAACCATAAAGTTTACCCCCATGAGAAAGAAGGCAAACTGGGAGGCTGGAAAAACCTGGGTACGATGCTGGACTAATTTTCACTATCAAGCTAGTCCAGAGACCCCTGAGCAAAACAGCACTGGGTCTCAACCAGGTACTTAACCCAAGCAGATAATCTGTTCAGCATACTAGCACCCCAAAACCATGCCTAATGCATTTTTCAACCACATTTTCTGGCACCAAGACCTCGCCACCAGAATCTGTCACTTTTCCAGCAGAGACCCTCAAAGATCCCCTCTTAACTCTTCAGAAACAATCCTACTTAGTCCTAAACATCTCTAAACCCAATATGACTAAATTCTGTTGACTGTGCTATGATACAGCCCCACCTTACTATGAAGGCATAGCAACTCTAGGAAACTACACCCCTTCCCCCAGCTCTGCTGAATGTCGCTGGCAATCAAAAGGTACCCTAACCTTAAAACAAGTCACTGAAAAAGGACTCTCTATAGGTCATATCCCTGAATCTCACCATTCCTTATGCAAACAAACTGTGCCACTAGGCAACTCAAGTCAATACCTAATTCCCCAGCAGGATGCTTGGTGGGACTGTTCTACAGGCCTCACACCGTGTGCCCACACAAAGGTGATCAATAACTCCCAGGGTTTTTGCATTCTCATTCGGCTAGTTCCCAGGCTGTTGTATCATTCAGATGAGGATTTCTATAGATGACTAAGAGGGGACCCCCAGCAGTCCAACAGGGAATCTCTTACAGCCCTAACCCTAAGTATGGTTCTGGATGTGGGACTCAGAGAAGCCAGAACAGGAATAGCTTCCTTAATAAATCAAAACCAACATTACTCTAGTTTAAGAGCAGCTATTGATCTAGATATTGAGAGACTAGAAAACTACATTTCCCACTTTCAAGAGTCCCTCATTTCCCTAGATGAAGTAGTGATGCAAAGCAGGAGGGGGTTAGATTTGATTTTCCAAAGTAAGGAGGATTATGTGCAGCCCTAGGTGAAGAATGTTGCTTTTATTTTGACCATTCAGTAGTGGTTAAAGAATCTATGGCTAAAGTTAGAGAAGGACTAGCAAAATGAATGAAGGAATGGGAGGCACAACAGGGCTGGTTTGAATCATGGTTTAATTCCTCCCCTTGGTTGACCACCTTGATTTCTACCTTACTGGGGCTGCTTATATTTTTACTCTTGCTTCTAACCTTGGGACCATGCATTCTGAACAGAATAGTGCAGTTCATGAAAGAATAGCTGGGGGCCATTCAAATGATGGTTATGCATTCTCACTATCAACCCCTAGACTCAGAGAATATAGACATTATGGGATTCCCATGATTGGTCCTCTTAGGTTCCAGTCTGAGGGGGAAATGAGGGGACTCAATTGAACCAACCTGACCCCATCTTAGGGAAGAGCCTCCATCTCAGTTGGGCCCCCAAAACTCCAAAGAACAAAACAACCCACTCCCAGACCAATCATAGTACAAGAGGAAAGTCCCTATGAACTCAGAAGTTCCTGTTCTGAGATCATGCCCACCCCCTGACCTATCCCCAACAAGGTCAGGTACACCCCACAGACCCTTACCCAATCCTGAAATGCTAAGGCATGAAACCCCCACTTGTGGTCCCCAACTCACTGCTTGTGGTTTTCTCCTATAAAAAAGGAATGCTTGTAATGGTCGGGGCCGCTCCTTCTCTGCCCGATGCGTCAGTGTGTTGGATGATGGTCCAGACTCAAGTATGCTAATAAATGGTTCTTTTGCCCTCCTATTGGACTCTGGCTCCCTGGTGGTCTTTGGGGGACTCTTCGACTCGGGCATTTTATTACCCTTTTGTAATACAATGACAGTTAAATTTACGATGACTTGGAAAGGAAACAATTTTTAACTTCCTGCTGAGCAATCAAGCTTTGTATTAATTGATCCAAATGTAAAACAGAAAATGCTCATTGGATACAGACAGGTTTTTTTTTTTCCTTGAAGCACCACAACATTTTTAAGCTCTTTCAGCCAGCACATTCAAATATCAGTTCAGTCATATTACACAAAAGAGTCAAACAATAGAGCACTGGTAGTTAGGAACACTTATATGTGGGCTCCACGTGGGACAGGAAGTTGATCAAATTCACAAAGTCACAACGAAATCCTTTTGTGAAACATTTTAGAAAAAAACTCTTCCAATGCACTGTTCTACTGGGAATGTTCTTCCTATAACAGTGATAATCTTTCAATTTAAACTGTTTATTCTGTTGTGGGAAAGTACTTACGTTTCCTCCTTATTCATCCAAATTCAAACCAACTTGTTCTCATTGAGAACACAATGAGCAAGTGCAACTTGCAGCTGTTTGCTGATCTTGCTCCTCTTCAGATTTTCTAATCTCTCTCCAGGCAACATATCCACCAATCTTTATGAAGAGTACACAAACTACATCAGGAAGACAGCTCGTGAAGCTACAAGCACTAACACCTGGGATAAAATTTTTATCATGCAGAGGATGTGTTCCACAAAGAGTCATTGGAATCCATTAGTGTATCATTTTCAGAACAGACCCTTCAATGGCAGTGGCCATTTGGAATGTACTGCTTCTTACTACTGGTTCAAAGGTAGTGATTGGATACCTTTCAATACATTTGTGTTAAGCACATTTTCTTTGTTTTCCTTCATCCAAATACAAACTATCATATACTCCTAGAAAACACAGTGAGTACGTTGTTTTGAAGGAAAATGTTGGAACTCCTCCTCCTCAGCCCTTCTAATCTGTTTAGAGACAGTACATTAGAGATTTATTTAAACAGATCTCTAATCTGCTTAGAGATTAGTACATTCAGACAATAGTTCCCTGATACTACACAAACAGGTAAACAGAAAGCTCTGGTAGAGACAGAAACCATTCTCTGAGATGAAACTCTGACTCAAACAATGATCAAATATACAGATATCTTTGAAATCCATTTTTGAACACTTTTGAGAAACTCTAACACAAATTTTCTGCTGAGAATTATTTCCAACTTCAAATGAATCACTTTTAAATGAAGAATTTCTTCTATTGCAAAAAATACCTATGAGGTAAAGTGGGAACATGCATAGGATATGTTCCCCAAAGAGTCATTTGAATCCAGTATTAAAATATTTTCAGCAATCAGTCTTGAACTTCAATTGCCCTTTTGAAATGCATTCCAATTACCACTGGAACAAAGGGAGTGACTGGATACCTGTCATTTCCATGCTGTTCCTCACTTTTACTTTGTGATGAGTCATCCAAATACAACAATTATATACTCCTAGAGAACACAGTGAGTATGTGTACATTGAAGGAAATTGCTGGAACTCCCCCACCTCAGCATGTCTATGCTAATTTGACACATCACTTTAAAACAATATTTCCATGATAATCAAAAACTGGACTAAAAAAAAAGCTAATGCAGAGATTGGAGCTGCATCTTCTTACATAAATGTGTGACAATTCATCCATATAGAAAATGTAAGCTTGGGGGCAGGACTAGTGGCCAAATAAAATTGGAGAGAAAGCTGCCAAAGAAAGCTTTATTGGAATTTGGCTCTTAAGCAAAATTCCCAGACCCCTGCAATAGAGGTCAGGGTAGGGAGACAGAGAAAATAGCACATGGTTCTGGGTGCCTGGGAATTTTACAAGCTGGAATTGGTGGGGGACTATGCTGAGTGATAGGTTGAGTTAAGGGTCAGTGGAGATTTCCTGCCCCTGTTTGATTTGTCGCCATGTGGTGTGCTGCCTTTTGCATCGGTGGCTCCTCTCTTCCTCATATAGTCGCTCAAATTCAACCTAACAGAAACTATCATGTACTCATAAAGAACCCTTTGAGGGTGTAAGTTGAAGCAACATGCTAGAACTGCTCCTCCTCAAGACTTCTAGACTATTTTAGACAGCACATGGCTGCACAGATGTCACCTTTTTCTCAACAGAATCAACTTGCTAGATATGCTCCTCAGTTCATTTAAGCTCTTACCATTCAGCACATTCAAACCTATTTTCAGTTGTATTACCCCAACTAGTCTGAGATTACTTATACATGGAAGCAATGGTATCAGGGAGCCACCTGGAACTGTAAGGATGAATAAAATCACAGTCTCATGGTAATCCATTCGTGAAGCATTTTAAGAAAATATTTCCACTGCAGTTTTCTGCTGGAAATGGGCTCCAGAATTCAATATTAAAGTAAAACTTTAAGCATTTTTTTCTGTACCTGGACAGCAGTTATACTTCCTGATTATTCACTCAAATGCAAATGAACACAGTCTCATTGAGATCCGAGTGAGTATGGACCTCTAGGTTAAATTTTTGGTGACCTTCCTCCCCTACACACCTCAAGCACTTTTAGACTACTCATTTAATTCCCTGTTTCTGACAATATACCAAGTGGTGAAAAAATAATACTCTTGAAACTTCAAGTATCAGCCACTGGGATCAACATTGAGTGAGGGAGAAGAACTTTATTTGAAAGAATTATTGAAATCCTCTAGAAAATATTTTCAACCATCACTATTCAACTGCAGTGGCATGTTTGAAATATATCTCCAGTGACTAGTGGTGAGCAAAACTTTGAATAAGAACCTTTTCTCTCCTTGCTGGAAAACACTTATGCTTTGTGACAATTCATCCAAACAGAAACTGTTATATACTTGAAAAGAACACTTTGAGGGTGTAGATTGAAGCAACATGCCACAGGTGCTCCACCTCAGGACTTCTGTGGTCTTTTGAGACAGCACATTCAAACCAAAGTTCCAAGCAAATACACAAACTGGACTAAAAGGAAATTTCCCCTTGAAAGGAATCCATTTCCTGGGAGGAAAGAAGGACTGTAAGGATTATCAAATGCAAAAGATCTTACTAAAATCCTTTTGAGAATCCTTTTTCAGGAATTCTATTAACAGCAGTTGTGTGCTGGGAATGAACTCCTGGTTTCAAATGATACCTTTGAAAGCTTTTTTTTTTTTTTTTCATCTGGAAATATGTAAATGTTCAACTGGGAAGATGCATAGGATCTGTTCCCAAAGAGTCTTTGAAATCCAGTAGTGATATATTTTCAGCAATCACTCTTCAACTGCAGTTGCCCTTCTGGAATTCAATGATGGTTAAAAATTTTTGATGTCTTCAAAAGGAAACAGTTTTTAACTTTCTGGTGAGCAATGAAGCTTTTCTTCATTGATTCAAGTGGAAAATACAAGGTACTCAATAGGTACAGTGAGGTTCTCTACCTTGTGGCACCCCAGCATTTGTAATCTCTTTTCAGGCAGTACATTCAACTATCAGTTCAGTCCTATTACACAAAATAGTCAAATAAGAGAGCACTGGTATTTAGAAGCACTTACATGTGGGCTCCAAGTGGGACTGGAAGGATGTTCAAATTCACAAAGTCACTTTGAAATCCATTTGTGAAACATTTTAGGAAAACTTCTCCATGGCACTTTTCTGCTGGGAATGTGCTTCCGGTTACAGTGAAAATCTTTGAATATAAACTGTGAATTCTGTTGCTGGAAAGCACTTACATTTCCTCCTTATTCATCCAAATTCAAAACAACTTGTTCTTATTCAGAACAGAATGCACAACTGCAACTTGCTGTGTTTGCTGACCTTGCTCCTCCTCAGTCTTTCTAAACTCTCTTCAGCCTACATATCCACCAATCTTCATGAAGAGTACACAAACTACGTCAAGAAGACAGCTCATGCATCTACAAGCACTAACACCTGGGATAAAATTGGTATCAGGCAGAGCATATGCTTCACAAAGAGTCTTTGGAATCCATAATTGTATCATTTTCAAAATTCACTATTCAAATGGCAGTGTCCATTTTGGAATGTACTGCTTCCTACTACTTGTTCCAAGGCAGTGATTGGATATCTTTCAATACTTTAGTGTTAAGCAGGTTTTCATTGTTTTTCTTCATGCAAATTCAAACTATCATACACTTCTAGAGAACACAGTGAGTGTGTTGCTTTGAAGGAAAATGTTGGAACTCCACCTCCTCAGTCTTTCTAATTTGCTTAGGGACAAATCACAGTTCCCTTCTACTGCACAAGCTGGGGTAACAGTAAAGCTCTGGTAGAGAGTGGCCCCATTCTCTGGGAAGAAATTCTAACTGAAATGTTGATCAAATATACAGATTTCTTTGAAATACTTTTTTGAACTCTTTTAAGAAACTTTTGACAGCAGTTGTTTGCTGGGAGTTACCTCCCAATTTCAAATGATTCACTTTGAATTGAAATGTTTCTTCAATTACTGGAAAGGAATTATGAGATAAAGTGAGAACATGCATAGGATCTGTTCCCCAAGGAGTCATTTGAATCCAGTACTAAAATATTTTATGCAAACACACTTAAATTGCAGTTGCCCTTTTGGAATGCATTCTGCTTATCAATGGAACAAAGGCAGTGTTTGGATAACTTTCATTTCTTGTTGTTAGGCAGTTTTGCTTTGTGATGAGTCATCTGAATACAGTTAAATATGTACTCTTAGCGAACACAGTGTGTGTACATTGAAGGATCTTGCTGGACCTCCTCAACCTCAGCATGTCTATGCTAGTTTGACACATCTTATTAACACCACATTTCCATGCTAATAAACAAACTGAACTAATAAGGAAGCTAACATAGATTGAAGTTGCACTTTCCTAACATCAATGTGTGACCCTAGGGATGATATAATTCTTAAGATCTCCTTGAAAACCCTTTTTGAAACATTATTTAAGAAACTCTACAGTAGCACTTGCCTGCTTGGGATTAACTTGGCATTTCAAATGATACCCTTGCAATTGAAAGGTTTCTTCTGTTGGTGAAAAGCGCATATGCACTAACCTGGGACAACATGGAGGATATGTTCCCCAAAGAGCAAATGATTCAGTACTGAAATAGGGTCAACAATAACTTTTCAACTGCATTTACTTTTGTGGAATCAAATTGCTGGTTAACAGTGGTAGGGTGGCAATGAAAGGAAATCATTTTTTATCTTGCAGAGAGGAAAGAGAACTTTGAACTAATAGATTAAATGCAAATAAACACAGGATACCCATTGAGAACAAAGATTGCCTCTACTTTGACTCAATTTGCTGGATCTTCTCCTCCTCACCACTTTTAAGCTCTTATCATTCAGCACATTCAAGACAATTTTTAGTTGTATTAAACACACTAAGAAGAGAGCTCTTGTAGATGGAAGCAATAATATCTGGAGTCACCTGGGACTGTATGGATGATCAAAATCACTAAGTCTCATGGTAATTCATTTGTGATACTGTCTAAGATAATAATTCTACTGCAATATTCTGCTGGAAATGGACTCCAGAATTCAATGTTAAAGTTGAATTGTAAATATTTTTTCTGTTGCTGAATAGCAGTTATATTTCTTGCTTATTCATGCAAATGCAAGCAAACAAGTTCTCATTGAGAACAGAGTGAGTAGGGGTTTTGAGAACAAGGTGACATCTGTGCAGTCATGTTGTATGAACAAGCCATTTTGGTAACTGACCTGTAAAACACCTGCAGGAAAGGGCACGCAGGTGCTACACTCAAGAGCCAATAAAGGACATACAGGACATACTGGGCCTTTGGCATTTATCAAGGCTGTTAAGAGATATCTGTCTGAGAAATGGGCAGCTGCCCAGAAACCTTATCTATCAAGGATGGGGGAGGGCCTCGCCCCAACTCATCTCCTGTATAGTTTACCCCATCCCTCCTCCCTTCTTCCTCCAGGACCATTCAGTTTTGGCAGGACCCAATGAGATTCGAATAAATTGATGGGGCCCAACCAAAGGAGAGCAAATATTTAGCTGTTCAAATGTTAAACAATAATGTACAGGTCTTTGTATATGAATGATTGGAAATTTCTTAAGTAGAGTGCTTTCTCATCCCTTGGGGCCACTCCCCACTCAGCCATGGTAGTGGTCTGAGAGACTGGTTGCGGTCCAGGCTCAAGCTTGTAATAAAACCTCATTGTGTGATTTGCATTACCATGTGTGCACTTTGACTCTCTGGGGATCGGTCAATATTGAACCCCAATAAGGGCCTCTAGGTTGAAGTTTTTGCTGACCTTGCTCTTCTGCAGACCTCAAGCACTTTTAGACCACTCATTTAAAGCACTGCTCATGACAATACACAAAGTGGTGGAAAAATAAAGCTCTTGAAACTTCAAGCATCAGCCACTGTGATCAAGTTTGTATTAGTTAGAGGAACTTGTTTCCAAAGGAATGACTGAAATCCATTTAGCAAAATTATTTCAGCCATCACTATTCCACTGCAGTAGCCCATTTGAAATTTATCTCCAGTGCCTACTGGTACTAAACCTTTGAATTGAACCCTTTACTTTTCTTGCTGGAAAGCACATATGCTTTGTGGCAATTCATCCAAACAGAAACTCTCATGTACTCATAAAGAACCCTTTGAGGGTGTAGGTTGAAGCAACATACTACAGTTGCTCCTCCTCAGGATTTCTATGCTCCTCAGAGAGTATATTCAAACCAAATTTCCTTGCAAATATACAAACTAGACTAACAAGAAATTTCCCCTTGATAGAAAACCCATTATCTGGGAGAAAAGAGGGACTGAAATAATGATCATATCCAGAAGATCTTCTTGAAATCCAATTGAGAATCATTTTTAAGGAATTCTATAACAGCAACTGTCTGCTGGGAATGAACTTCTGGTTTCAAATGATACGGTTTGAAAAGGTTTTTTTTGTAGCTGGAAAGCTTGGAAGTGTTTAACTGTGAAGATGCATAGAACCTGTTTCCCAAAGAGTGTTTGAAATCCAGTAGTGATACATTTTCAGCAGTCACTCCTCAACTGCCATTTCTTTTTTGGACTACATACAAATTTCATATGGCTTTGAATGGAAACAATTTTAAACATCCTGGTGACCAATGAAGCTTTTTGTTATTTGATCTAAATGGAAAACACAATGTATTCATTAGGTCTCTACCTTGGAGCACCACAGAATTTGTGAACTATTTTCAGCCAGCACCTTGAAATATCTGTTCAGTCTTATTGCACAAAATTGTCAAACAAGAGAGCACCTGTAGATAGGAGCACTTATATGTGGGCTCCAAGTGGGACTTAAAGGATGATAAAATTCACAAAGTCACATTGTAATACATTTGTGAAACATTTTAAGAAAACTCTTCCACTGCACTTCTCTGCTGGGAATGTGCTTCCTATTACAGTAATAATCATTGAATTTAACTGTTTATTCTATTGTGGGAAGAACTTACATTTTCTACTTATTCACCCAATTTCATACAAACTTGTTCTCATTGAGAACAGAGTAAAGAACTGCAACTTGCAGCTGTTTGCTGACCTTGCTCCTCTTCAGACTTTCTAAGCTCTCTTCAGTCTACACATCCACTGATCTTCATAAAGAGTATGCACATTACATCAAGAAGTCAGCTCATGAAGTTACAATCACTAACACTGGAATGAAATTGGTATCATGCAGAGGATGTGTTCCACAAAAAGTCACTGGAATCCATTAGTGTATCATTTTCAGAGCTCACTCTTCAGTGGCAGTGGCCATTTTGAATAACTGCTTCTTACTATTGGTTCAAAGTCAGTGATTGTATACCTTTCAATACTTTTGTGTTAAGCATGTTTTCATTATTTTCCTTGATCCAAATACAAACTATCATGTACTCTTACAAAACACAGTGACTATGTTGTGCTGAAGGAATATGTTGAATCTCCTCCTCCTCAGCCTTCTAATCTATTTAGAGAGAGTACATTCAAACCACCACACTTCTGTGCTACTGCACAAACTGGGGTAACAAGAAGGTTCTGGTAGAGAGGGACCCCATTTTCTGGGTAAAAATTCTGACTGAAATAATGATCAAAAATACAGATTTCTTTGAAATCCATTTTTGAACTCTGTTTAAAAAACTCTTTAACATCAGTTGTTTGCTGGAAAATTCCTCCCAATTTCAAAGTATTCAGTTTGAAATAAAATATTTCTTCTATTGCTGGAAAGTACCTCTGAGGTACAGTTGGAACATACATAGGGTCTGTTCCCCAAAGAATCATTGGAATCCAGTACTAAAATATTTTAAGCAATCACTCTCCAACTGCTGTTTCCCTTTTGGAATGCATTCCGCTTACCTCTAGAACAAAGGCAGTTATTGGATATCTTTCCTTTTCTTGTTAATAGGCACTTTTTCTTTGTGATGAGTCATCCAAAAAGAGACAATTTTGTAGCCTTAGAGAACACAGTGAGTATGTGCACATTGAAGCATCTTGATGGACCTCCTCTACCTCAGCATATCTATGCTCATTTGACACATCATATTAACACCACATTTCCAAGGAAATAAACAAACTAGACTAACAAGAAAGCTAACTTTGATTGGAACTGCACCTTGTAACATCAATATGCAAACTGAAAGATGAAAAAATCCAAACCATCTCCCTGAAATCTCTTTTTAACATTGTTTAAGAAACTCCTTAGTAGCACTTGTCTGCTTGGGTTAACTCAGGGTTTCAAATGATACCCTTGCAAATGAAAGGTTACTTCTGTTGATGAAAACACCTATGAGGTATCCTGGGAAAACACAGGTTATTTGCCCAAAGGAGAATTGATTCCATAATGAAATATGTCCAGGAATAACTCTTCAACCTCAGGTGCTTTTTTGGAATCAAATGCTGGTTAACAGTGGTAGGGTGACTTTGAAAGAAAACCATTTCTTAAATTGCTGGGAGGCAAAGGAACTTTGAGCTAATTGATCAAATGCAAATAAACACATGGTACTCATTGAGAACTTTGAATGCCTCTACATTGAATCAACTTGGTGGATCTGCTTCTCCTCAGCACTTTTAAACTCTTATCATTTAGCACCTTCAAAACTATATTCAGTTGCATTACACACACTAGTTTAAGAAGGGAGTTCTTGAAGCTAGCAGCAATGATATCTGGAGCCACCTGGGTCTGTAAGAATGATCAAAATCACAAAGTCTCAGGGTAATCCATTTCTGAAACATTTTAAGAAAATAGTTCTGCTGCACTTTTCTGCTGGAAATGAGCTCCAGAAATGAATCTTAACATTGAATTTTAAACTGATTTTCTATTGCTGGTCAGCAGTTACAATTCCAGCTTATTCATCCAAATGCAAATGAACACCTTGTCATTGAGAACAGAGTGAGTAGGGGCCTCTAGGTTGAAACTTTTGGATGACCTTGTGCCTATGCAGGCCTCAAGCAATTTAGAATACTCATTTGAACCACTGCTCATAAGAATACCCAAAGTCATAGAAAAATAAAGTTCTTGATAAAACAAGCATCAGTCACTTGGATCAAAGTTGGGCTAGGGAGAGGAACTGGTTTTCTAAGGAATGATTGAAATTCATTAGAAAAATTGTTTCAACCATCACTATTCAACTGCAGTTGCCCATTTGAAATGTATCTCCAGGGATCACTGGTTCTTAGACTTTGAATGGAAATCTTTTCTTTACTTGCTGGAAAGCACTTACGGTTTGTGAAAATACATCCATATACTGTTGAGAACAGGGTGATATCTGTGCAGCTAACTGTCTTAATCACCAGGATGCAGGCAGTTGTGACTGCACCCTCAAGAGCCAATGCAGGACAAACAGGACTGCTGGGTCCCTGTGCTTATCAAGGTTGTTGAAATATTTGTCTGAGGAATGTGAAGCTGCCTAGAAACTTTATCTATCAAGGACAGGGGGGCTAACCCCAACTCATCTTCTGCATAGTTCACCCCTTCCCTCCTCCCTTCTTCCTCTAGGACTGTTCAGTTCTGGCAGGACCCAATGAGAATCAAATAGATTGGCAGGACCCAACCAGAGGAGGACTAATGTTTAGCTGTTCAAATGTTAACCAATAATGTACAGGTCTTTGTGTGTGAATGATTGGAAATCTCTTAAATAGAGGGCTTTCTTGCCCTTCAGGGCCACTCCTCACTCAGTCATTGCAATGGTCTGAGAGGCTGACTGCAGTCCAGGCTCGAGCTTGCAATAAAACTTCGTTGTGTGTCTTGCATTACCCTGTGTGCACTTTGACCTCTGGGTATCAGTTGATATCGGACCCTAACATTTGGGGGCTCATCCGGGATAGACTTGTCTGACTCTGGCCCAGGAGAGACAAATGTCCCAGGGTACCGAGGTTTCTAAGGAAATTTGCCACGGAAGGAGGATTGGCCACCTCCTGGTAGGATGTAAGTCCTGGTAGGACATAAGTCCTGGTTAGAATTTGGGTGAGAATTCTCATTTGGTGGAAGGAAAGCATTGCAAGAGACCCTGGAGGTTCCACCGTTGAAAGTCATGGGAAACATCCCCAACAATCATGAGTTGTGCCGACATCCCCAGTGGACGCTCTTGGGGTGGCTGTTTGGTAAGGATCCTTGGTCTGATTCTGGTAGTGTGAATGAGAAGGACATTGCGCTTGTGAGAGTGGTGTGGTTGACTGGCTGGTGGATGTTGGAGAGTCCTGTGAAAATTTGTTTTACTGTGTGTATTGCCTCCCTTGTTCTTTTCGATCTGCTTGGTCCTTTTCTCCTCATATGGGACAGGCTCAGGTGACTCCTAAGACTTTCCTCCTGAGTAACTTCTCAGAGGTCTGCACCAGAGGATGGAACTTTGGTGTGGATCACCTAAAGGAGGGTGAGTTTGCTACACTCTCCTCCATGGAGTAGCCAATCTTCACCAAGATCTACACTGAACGAGGTAAGTAAGCTTCTCTCTCTTTGCACCCCACATCTGTTTGAGGTGCAGCTTTCTGTCTCTTCATTTTTGGAGGATAAATTGGGCTACACAACACTCCTGCACATCCACTCCCTCCTGGATGCTCCCCTTCCCTTGCTGGTCAGACATAGGAATTCAAACTGTATGATTAAGACCTGGGACAATTAGTATGGAAATGCCCAGGTTCCCTTTGTTCCCATAGTTAGCAGTCACTAGTCTATCTAGAGTCTCCCTCTTACTGTTCCTGCACTTAGATGTGCTCACTGTGTTCTCTTTAAGCTGCAAGAGGGAGACATTTAAAATCAACCCCTCCTATGAGACCCTCCAAGAAAAGGCACGAGAGCTGGCTTGAGTTATGTGCCCCCCAAGGTCTCCCTCTGTGGAAATTTTTACCAAAGACGCCGTGCGGGACACATGGTTGTGATGTAATGACTCACAGAAGATCCCTGCAAAGCACCAAAATTTATCAGATCCTAAACACCTCTTTGTTTGTCAGAAGATAGGCTCCCTTTGTCCTCCTTCAGGTCCCCTATCTTAGGCTTAGGAATACTCATTGCAGGCTACTTTACAGTCCTTTTCCTTGTTCCTGAGAGATTTGTTTACTCCAATACCCCTAGGCAGAGAGCTCAGTAGCTCCCAGTTTGCAGACCAGGCTTAAGGTGAAACCAAAAGACAAGAAAATGACCCCCAGTCCTTCATTTGAAACATTGTAACTTCTGAGGAGGAGGAGACAGACACTAATAAGAACAAAGGCCTCCTGCCATCTGCCCCTCCCCCTCTGTACCCTTGGAGTACCCATGGCAGTAAGGAGTATGATATAGCAGCTCCATTCCTCAAAAGTACTGGGAAATAATGTTTCATGATTTTCTGCATTCAAACCTAACCTGATTTCTCAACCAGAAAAAAAAAAAAGGGTTAAAAGGGCCTAGGCAATTTCCCCCGCCTGGCCTTGCTGAAGCCTGTATTGGAATGTAAACTGCAGAAGTCTCAGCGGAAGTGGGGGGGTTGACCTGAGACAGAAAAAAAAAAAAAAGGTGTCCGTTTTAAACTCCTGGGCTGCTACACAGAACTAACTCATTTTCTAGGATGTTTGTTTTGTTTTGTTTTTCTTTAATGCTGTATTTTAGAGCTCATAATTTTGATCCTACATACCTAGGTTAATGATTTTTTTTATCAGTTCTATTTTTATCCAACTCTAGAGTTATTTTTAAACATCTGTTACATTGCAATGGAGATAAACATTACAAGGTCTTCACTTTTGTGTTATGTGTATATGTTATTGTTTAAGGTCATATTGTCTATGTATGTACCTGACAAAATTGACATAGATAATAAGCACACATAAAATTAAAATTTTAAAAAAGGATCCAAATACTTTTATTCACGTGATTTAAAAGGGTTCAATTTAAATTGGGTAAACTAATAAAAGTAAAATGTCTTTAGAAATAACTCACAAGTCTCTAGGTCGTCAAACTAATGAAATGCTGATGTTAAAAAACGTCTAATATCAATTGTTTCTAGGACTTTTCTTCAACAGGAAAGAGATGGCAAATACTGTTCAGGACACTTGTCTGATATCTTGTTTTTTTTTTCAAATTAAGTAAATTAAATTTAACATGTATGCAACTACTCAAATGTGTTTGTTAGCGACATTCAATTGATTTGCAGTTAAAATGCTAATTGTTAAATAACATTAAATACTCTTAAGTCCTTAAATTCCATGGAGTAACATACTTAAGCATTATTGGATGCTTTCATAGGTTGGTAAATTAAAAAAATGTTTAAAATTGCTTTGTGTTATTACTAAAAACAAGGTTATTAAGAGTTAAGTCCTAACAGGTAAAACCCCAACCCAGAGGGTGAGCATTCCATCTGCTCCCTTACCACTTCCCCCTCCTCCCCCTCCAGTTCTGCAAAGCTCCCAGGAGATCTTAGATTTGGATTTAGAGTTTCCATCTCCCCTCTCACTGTGTTTCAGTTAGAGTACTATAAACAACAAAGTATTTTATCTTGTTAAAATGGAGTAATTTATCTAAATTCAGAAATTTTATAAGAGTTGTTTCAGAATGTGAACAAAAAGGGGTCAACAGATAGGAAAGAGAAAATAAAAGGCTCTAGAAATGGAACTATATTTAATGAAGAATAAAATCTTTCTGGATAAGAAAGTGTTGGGCTGGGGAGATAGCTCAGCTGGTAGAGTGCTTGCCTCGCAAGCACAAGGCCCTGAGTTTGATCTCCAGTACCACAAAAAAAAAAAAAAAGTGTTTATGTGATGAAATACATGAGGGTCTAAGTAAGTGCTAAGTCTGAGTAAGTAAAGGGCAAATGTCAACAAGTTTGCATGTAACTAAGTTGGTTACAAGTATGTGAGACAATCAGTTAAAGCTGTTTAAGGTTTTTCTTAAAGTCAAATACTACCGTACTGATATAAACCAAAGTTTAATTTATTTGCTAAATTGACAAGGATTTCTTAGAGACACTAATTTACTCTTAACATTATATCTGTTAAGTTTCATTTTTCAGGAAAATTAGTCTTGAAAATTGAGGTATATACCATTATGGTTAAACAACTGTTAGAGTATTGTACTACATTAGAATCTAAATTTTTCTTTCAAAACTAAGTTTGGTTAATATAAAGGTATCAAGGTAATTGTGAAATGGTCACTCTTTGTATATTAAATGTGTTCATATTTTCCAGATATACATCTTTAAAGCAGGAAATTTATCAAGCTGCTATTCTCCAGAATAAACTTGTCTGTAATGGTAATTTTAAACTTAAAGAGTACATTTTATTGGGGATTTATTTCTATCATTTAATGTTCTATTATGGGACATATTATCAATAAGATATATGTAAAATTTGATACTTCTTACAGTGAGATAAAAAATTAAATGTAAATGTATTTCTAAGAGTTAGTGACAGCCTGATTTGTTTAAAGGTTCATATCGTAGAACGTGAAAACATTTCACCACACAAAAGAAAAGTGAAAATCTCTCTCAGTCTTTCTTTGATTGATTCCTGTTTTGGATATAATGTTAGACTGTGTTGACTAATGTTCATATAGACTCAGGAATCAATGTATGTAAACTTCCTAAAATGACATTTAAGAAAGAGTGTAAATGCAATAGCAAAAATGGGACAACAATGACTGAGATTGGGGTCTCTGACCTCAAGACTGTAGCATGCCTGGTGCCTGGGAGTGTTTCTGTGTAGGAGCACAAGATGACTAACTGCTGCAGCAGTACCCTCCCTGGGGAGGCTCTGTACAGGAGTCCTATCAGCTCTGACATTGATCTCAGGCACACAGTTCTTGGGCAGAAAGAAATCATTTTGCTAGATAACCAATGTTTCATCAGCTCCCTTCTCTAGTTCCTGCCCACCTTTCAGTAACTTTGGACAGTGGACTTCCTTGAGAGCTACACAGAGCTCCTAACATTGCACTTTGCAGTTGATGTTCTAGTCTCTGTAACTCTCCTGAAAACAAGGAATTATGCTTACATAGTCTTTAACCTAATAATAAGACATGTATAAAGATTGCTACCATAACTCTTTAGATCTGCATTTCCATCAGAGAACAGAGCTCCATCTGATCTCAGCTTAATCTCCAAAATCTGTGTTTATAAGCCTTTATTTTCTAATACTCATTTGTCCCTCACTGAACTTGAAAATTTGGTCATGCTGGTCATGGCAAAATAGGCAAAAAAAAAAATTATCTTCAGGATTAGAACATTTTACTTAAGATTTGTGAAGAGCCCTGCCTTACCTGATATAAGGCTCTGCCTCACCCTGCTGCATTTTAGAATGGCTCCAAAGTAAGCCAGACTTTAACTCATTTAAAGTTGTATCCAAAAGTTTGATGTTTGTTGTAAAGATTACTGTGATTTCAAACAGGGTATATAATGTAGAACTCAGCCAAAATTCAAGATAGCTATTATACAGCTAAATATGTTTTTACTCTTGCTAATTTATTTTGTAAAACCATTGCCTGTTACTGTTTTGCAGATGTAGCTGCTTCCAGAGTATTCAACCTAGGTAACTTGTGATAACAGGCCATCACCAACAAAGCAGATACTATGTGGTAGTACTTTAATAAAAGGGTAAATAACTGTAAGGTTATAAACATTGAAGCTAAAGCCCAGTACTCTTACTTTATGACTGATGAGACTGGCTTGCTGGATGGTTAAGATCAAACTTAGAGATTGAGATTAAATACAGAGGCCAAGAAAAGCCAGTATTTGGATTTTTCCCTCAGTCAACCTAAATCCAGAGAACAAGAGAACTTCTCTAAGGAACTTTGCAACTCTGAGTCACACAACCTCCCAATCAGGGAGATTAATGAGACCACTGGAGGAAAAAAAGCCAATCAGTGCACTGCTGAAGAGGAGGGTCTTTGGAAAAGGGAGACATCCCTCATGCTTCCAAGGGAAGTCACCTCATCAAGGAGACCCTGCCCAATTAATGACACTAACTGAGCTAAGAAGCTGCTCTTAAGTTCTCTATGAGTGACCCCTGTGGGAACTCAACTGACTCTTTAACAGACAGGAACAGGTCACGTTGACCAGTTTGATCTTAGACACCTTGCAAAACAGTTGAAACCAAAAATATAGCCATTCTTGGGCATTTAAAAGAAATAATAATTAAATGTAACTGAAGATGTACACTTGTGTTAGCCCACTAAAATTAAGAGTGGAAGCTACAAAAGAAAGATTCTTAGGCAAATGTGCCTGATAACTGTCAAGAGAAACTGCCAGAGTCAGATGATTTTAGTCAGTTTAAGGCCTATAGACACAGGTAGGCTTAATCTATGTTTGCTAGTATGATTATCTAGCCCAAGTAACAGAAGTATAGAGATCTCTACTTAACACAGGCTATATCAATAAAGGAATATTTTACAAAAATCAGATGACATTAAGTAGCTTAACTATATTTTCTGGGGACATCAATGACATTAAGAATTAAATGTTGTGTTTACATTCCTGATAACCTGGACAATGTTAAAGTCCCCAAATAAAGACCTTGTCCTCTCTCCAGCCTTTGCTAGGCCTTGTTATGAGAACAACTTGTCAGTTCTTCTATCCCCTGGTGAGGAATTATTTACTTCTGTCATCTTTATGATATTCATTGGCATGTTCCAGATGCCGCAACATTTATTTCGCACCAATCTCATTTCAATATTCGTGTATTTTTGTTCTCCTCTCATAGAAGCACCCACCCCAGATGACTTTACAACCTACTCTTCCCCAATCAGACTTCTAGCTTGGACCCCTTGATTGACCTGATTTTTAAAAGGTAACTCCAAACTGCTTGCCCCACACTGCCCCCTTCCAGCTCAAAGCAGCCAGAACAGTCATCACCTCCTTTTCCCTACAGCAGCAAGGAGTTTCTAAAATTAGAGGGGGGGGGATGAAGCCAGAATTGGGGACAGGCAGTTAGTGTAGAAATGGGGGATGGGGTCAAATCGAGGAAATGAAGGCCATGAAACCCATCTGCCTCTGGAAGTTGGAGACTATCCCTGGGAGAATAAAATTTTAAGGATTTTCTAAGCTCATTGATTACCAAATTTACCTGCCTTTAAAGACTGTAAGCAAGGAGGTCTATGTGCAGCCCTGGGAGAAGAATGTTGGTTTTATGCTAATCATTCTGGAATAGTGAGGGAATCCATGGCTAAGGTCAGAGAGGGTCTCGCAAGAGAAAGTGAGAGAGGGAGGCCTACAAAAATTGATTTGAAGCATGGTTCAACAGGTCCCTTTGGCTTGCTACCCTAATCTCTACCCTAGTAGGCCCCTTAGCTCTGCTTTTGCTTATTTTAACTTTTGGCCCCTGCATTTTAAATAAGTTAATAGTTTTTGTTAAGGACCATGTAAGCACGGTCCAACTAATGGTGCTGAGACAACAATATCAGAGAATACTGTCCCCAGAAGATTAATATGCATGATGCCCAAATGAGCATAATTCCTCATTATGAACAACTGAAGGGGGGATTGTTGAGAACAGGGTGATATCTGTGCAGCTAACTGTCTTAATCACCAGAATGCAGGCAGTTGCAACTGCACCCTCAAGAGCCAATACAGGACAAACAGGACTGCTGGGTTCCCATGCTTATCAAGGTTGTTGAGATATTTGTCTGAGGAATGTGCAGCTGCCTAAAAACCTTATCTATCAAGGACAGGGGAGCCTAACCCAGACTCATCTCCTGCATATTTCACCCATTCCCTCCTCCCTTCTTCCTCTAGGACCATTCAGTTCTGGTGGGACCCAATGAGAATCAAATAGATTGGCAGGACCCAACCAGAGGAGGACTAATGTTTAGCTGTTCAAATGTTAACCAATAACGTACATGTCTTTGTGTGTGAATGATTGGAAATCTCTTAAATAGAGGACTTTCTTGCCCCTCGGAGCTGCTCCCCACTCAGCCATTGCAATGGTCTGAGAGGCTGGCTGCGGTCCAGGCTCGAGTTTGCAATGAAACCTCATTGTGTGTCTTGCATTACCCTATGTGCACTTTGACTCTCTGGGAATCAGTTGATATCAGGACCAGTCAATATCAGACCTTAAAAATATAAACTATCACATACTGCTAAAGAACACTTTGAGTGTGTAGGTTGAAGCAATGTGCTAGAGTTGCTCCTCCTCAGAAATTCTATGCTATTTTGAGACAGCACTTTCAAACTTTTTTCCATGCAAATACACAAAGTGGATGAGCAAGAAATCTTCCCTCGACAGGATCCCCATGTTCTGGGAGGAAAGAAGGACTGTAAGATGATCAAATCCAAAGATCTTCTTGAAATCCATTTGAGAAATGTTTTTAAGCAATTCTATGACACAAGTTATTTTGCTGGGAGTGAATTCCCTGTTTCAAATGATACAATTTGAAAAATTTGTTTTGTAGCTTGAAAGAATGTGTTAACTGGGAAGATGCTAGAATCTTTTCCTCCAGGAGGCTATGAAATCCAGTAGTGATACATTTTCAGCAATCACTCTTCAACTGTTTTTGCCCTTTTGGAATACAAGGATGATTAACCAATTTAGGATGACTTTGAATGGAAAAATTTTGAAGTTTCTGGGAAGCAATTAAGCTTTGTACTCATTCATTCAAATGGAAAACACAAGATAATCATTGAGTACAGTGAATTTCTCTAACTTGAATCTTTGTAGCATTTGTAAGCTCTTGCAGCCAGCACATTCAATTATCAATTCAGTCCTATTACACAAAATAGTCAAACAAGAGAGCATTTGTATTTAGGAGCACTTATATGTGGCCTCCAATTGGGAGTATAGGGAGGATCAAATTCTCAAAGTGACATTGAAATACATTTGTGAAACAATTTAGGAAAACTCTTCCACTGCAATTTTCAGCTGGGAATGTGTTTCCGATTTCAGTGATACTACCTGAATTTAAACTGTGTTTTTAGACTGCTGGAAAGCACTTGCATTTTCTGCTTATTCAATCAAATTCAAACAAACTTATTCTCATTGAGAACAGAGTGAGCAACTGAAAGTTGTAGCTCTTTGCTGATCTTGCTCCTCTGCAAGATCCTCTTAGATTTTCTAAGATCTTTTAGTCTACATATCCACCAGTATTCATGAAGAGTACACATACTACATGAAGAAGACAGATCTTAAAGCCCAAAGCACTAACACCTGGGATTAAATTGTTATCATGAAGATCTATTCCACAAATAGTCATTGGAATCCATTCTTGTATCATTTTTAGAAATCACACTAACATTTCAACATTATAGAAATCACACTAACATTTTGACATTTTGGAATATACTGCTTCATTTTACTGGTTCCAAGGTAGTGATGGGATACTATTGAATACCTTCATGTTAAGCACTATTTTATTGTTTCTATTCATCTAAATACAAACTATCATATATTCAGAGAACACAGAGAGTACTTTTCATTGAATGAATATTTTGGAACTCTTCCTACTCAGACCATCAAATCTATTTAGAGACATTATATTCAAACCACAGTTCTCTGCTTCTACACAAATTAGGGTAAAAAAAAGTTCTCGTACAGAAAGGCCCCATTCTCTGAGTTGAAATTCTGATTGAAAGGATGATCAAATATTCAGATGTCTTTGAAATTCCTTTTTAAAATTATTTTAATAAAGAAATTGTGGTATATGTATACCATGGAATATTACTCAGTCATAAAGAATAACAAAATTATGCATTTGCAGGCAAATGTTTGAAATTGGAGAATATCATGCTAAGTGAAATAAGCCAATCTCAAAAAACTAAAGGATGAATGATCTCGCTGATAAGCAAATGATGACACATAATGGGGTGGGAGGGGGCAAGAATGGAGGAAGGAGGGACTGTATAGAGGGAAAAGAGGGGTGGAGGGGTGGGGGGAAGGAAAAATAACAGAATGAATCAAACACCATTACCCTAAGGAAATGTATGATTACACAAATGGTATGCGTTTACTCCACGTACAGAGAAACAACATGTATCCCATTGTTTACAATAAAAATAAATTTAAAAAAAGAAACTCATTAACAGCAATTGTTTGGTGGTAATTACCTTCGAATTTCAAATGATGCACTTTGAATTGAATGATTTATTCTACTGCTGGGAAGGACCTATGAGGTAAAGTGGGAACATGCATAGGATTTGTTCCCCAAAGAGTCATTTGAGTGCAGTACTCAAATATTTTCAGCAATCATGCTTGAACTGCGGTTGCTCTTTTGGAATGCATTCCACTTACCAATGGAACAAAGGCAGTGGTTGGATACCTTTCATTCCTTTATGTTAGGCATTTTTTCTTTGTGATGAGTCATCCAAATACAAACAATTATAGACTCCTAGAGAACACAGTAGGTGTACATTGAAGGATCTTGCTGGAATTCCTCCAAATAAGCATGTCTATGCTAACTTGACACATCACTTTAAAACAATATTTCCGTGATATGAAAAAACTGGAGTAAAAAAGAAAAAGCTAAAATAGATTGGAGATGTAACTTCTATCATAACCATGGGAAAATAAAGATGATAAAATCCACAAGATCTCCTTCAAACCCCTTTTTGAAACATTGTTTATAAAACTCTTTAGAAGGAATTGAATGCTTGGGATTAACTCGGGGTTTCAAATTACACACTTGGATTGAAAGGATTCTTTTGTTGGTGAAAAGCACCTAAAAAAAAGCATACTCTAGTGGGAGTTGAGCCCAGTGTCTCTCACAAGCTAGAGAAGCATTCTACCACTAAAGCTATATCCCCATCCTGCATAGTTTCATTTTTTAATGGGGTGTGGGGATGACAGGGGGCTAAAACCAGGGCTTTGTCCATGCCAGACAAGCACTCTACCAACTGAGATATACCCCGACCAATGCAGAGTTCGGTTAGTGTCCAATATTGACTACTCCCCAGAGAGTCAAAGTGCACACACAGTAATGCAAGACACACAACAGGGTTTTATTGCAAGCTCAATCTTGGACCACAACCAGTCTCCCAGACCACTACAATGGCTGAGTGGGGAGTGGCCCAGAGGGGTGAGAAAGTACTTTATTTAAGGGATTTTCAAGCATTCACACACAAAGACCTGTACATAATTAGTTAACATTTGAACAGCTAAACCTTTGTCCTCTTTTGGTTTGGTCCCACCATTTAATTTGAATGTCATTGGGTCCCACAAAAACTGAACAGTCCTGGAGGAAGAAGGGAGGAGAAAAGGGTTAACTCTGCAGGAGATGAGCTTGGGCTAGGCCCCCCATCTTGATAAGGTTTCCAGGCAGCTGCACATTCCTCACATAGATATCTCTTAACAGCCTTTATAAGCCAGGGGGCCCAGCACATCCTGTATGTCCTGTATTGACACTTGAGGGTGTTGCTGCAGCTGCCGCCATCCTGGTGATTAAAATCTTTTCTTAGTGTTTGCATGCCTCTTCCTGGGGGGGGGGTGTTACAGGCCAGTTCACAATATAGCTTGTTTATACAAGAAGGCTGCCCAGATGTCACTCTATTCTCAACATTCCTCCCTTCAGTTGTTCATAATGAGGAATCATGCTCATTCAGGCATCATGCATATTCATTCTCTGGGGCTGGTATTCTCTTGTATTGTTGCCTTAGCACCATCAGTTGGACCATGCTTACATGGTTCTTAACAAAACTATTAACTTATTTAAAATGCAGGGGCCAAAAGTTAAAATAAGCAAAAGTAGAGCTAAGGGACCTACTAGGATAGAGATTAGGGTAGCAAGCCAAGGGCACCTATTGAACCATGCTTCAAATCAATTTTCATGGGCCTCCCTCTCTCACTTTCTCTTGGTGAGACCCTCTCTGACCTTAGCCATGAATTCCCTCACTACTCCAGAATGGTCAGTATAAAAACAGCATTCCTCTCCCAGGGCTGCACATAGATGTCCTTGCTGAAGGAAGAGTAGGTCTAGCCCTCTCCTTCCTGCCTACATGACTAAGCCTGGTTTTGAAGGTGAGTTGTGAAAAGTGAGAAGCAGATGGGGTAGGGGAAGGGCCAAATCGATTCAGCCAGACCAAGGCCCAAAGGGCATTAATTTGCAGTTCCTTGATTACAGTCTTTGATAAAGGCAGGTAAATTTGGTAATCAATGAACTCAGGAGATCCTTAACATTCCATTCTCCCAGGGGCAGTCTCCAACTCCCAGAGGCATATGGCTTTCATGGCCTTCATTTCCTCAATTTGATCTGATTTCCTATTTCTACACTAACTGCCTGTCCTTAATTCTGGATTCATTCCCTACTTTTGCTTTAGGAACTCCTTACTGCTATAAGGAAATGGGGTGGCGATCGCTCTGGTTGTTTTGAAGCCAGAAGGGGGCAGCATGGGGCAAGCAGTTCAGAGTTCCCTTTTAAAAATTGGGTCAATCAAGTGGTCCAAGTTAGAAGTCTGTTTGGGGAAGAGCAGGTTGTAAAGGCATCTGGGGGTGGGTGATTCTATGAGAGAAGAACAAAAAGACATGAGTACTGAAATGAGATTAGTACAAAGTAAATGTTGCAGCATCTGGAACATGCCAATGAATATCGTGAAGATGACAGAAGTCAATCTCTCACCAGGAGGTGGAAGAACTGAGAAATTGTTCCCATAACAAGGCCTAACAAAGACTGGAGTGGACAAGGCCTTTGTTTGGGGACTTTAACATTGTCCAGGTTATCAGGGATGTAAACACATTTTCCTCTTAATGTCATTGATGTCACCAGAAAATACAGTTAAGCTACTTAATGTCATCTGATCTTTGTAAAATATCCCTTTATTGGTATAGCCTGTGTTAAGTAGAGAACTGTATTCTTTGTTACTTAGGGCTAGATAATCATACTAGCAGCAAACAAAAATTAAGCCTACCTGTGTAAAGTGACTAAAAATTTCTGACTGGCAGTTTCTCTAGATAGTTATCAGGCACATTTGCCTAAGAATTTTTTATTTGTATCTACTAGTCTTTATTCTAGTGGGCTAACACAAGTGTACATCTTCAGTTACATTTAACTATTATTTCTTTTAAATGTCCAAGAATGGCTATATTTTGGTTTTAACTGTTTTGCTAGGTATCTAAGATCAAGCTGGTCAAATTGGCCTGTTCCTGCCTTGTTAAAGAGTCAGCTGAGTTTCCACAGGGTTTACTAGTAGAGAACTTCAGATCAGCTTAGTGCCATTGGTTAGGCAGGGTATCTGTGATGAGGTGGCTTCCCTTGGAAGCATTAGGAATGAATTCCTTTTTCCATGGCCCTCCTCTGCAGTAGGTGCACTGATTGGCTTTTCATCCTCTAGTGGCTTCATTAATCTCCCTGATCGGGAGGCCATGTGACCCAGAGTTGCAAACCTCCTAGAGAAGTCCTCTTGTTCCCTGGATTCAGGCTGACTGAGGGAAAGATCTAAATACTGGTCTATCTTGGCCTCTGTGTTTAATCTCAATCTCTAAGTTTGATCTTAACCATCTAGCAAGCCAGTCTCACCAGTCATAATGTAAGAGTATTGGACTTTAACTTCAATGTCTATAACTTTACAGTTATTTACCCTTTTATTTAACTGGAGTCTGTATTAGTATTGAAGTTACCACTCTCTGTTCTATAGGTGATGGCTTATTATCACAAGGTACCTAGGTTGTGTGTTCTTGAAGCAGCTACTTCTGTAAAACAGTAACAGGCAACAGTTTGACAAAATGAAATTAGCAAGAGTAAAAATATATTTGGCTTGTGTTTTAGTTATCTTAAATTTTGGTGAGATATACATTATATCCCCTGTTTGAGATCACAGTAATTTTACAACAAAAACCAGTCTTTTGAATATAACTTTAAAGAAGCTGTAGTCTGGCTTACTTTGAAGCCACTCTTAACATGCAGTAAGGTGGGAGGCACAGCCTTATCTCAGGTAAGGTGTGGTTCTTTACAAATCTTAAGTGAAGTGTTCTAATTCTGATGCTGATATTTACTTCTTTCTTAAATATCATTTTAAGAAGTTTACATATATTGATTCCTGAGTCTATATGAACATTAGTTAACACAATTTAACAGTATATCTAAAATATGAATTAAAGAAATTCTGAGAGAGCTTTTAACTTTCCTTTTGAGTGGCAAAGTGGCAAAATATTTTCATGTTTCACAATATTAACCTTAAAACAAATCAGGTTCTAACTTTTAGAAATAATTCACATTTAATTTTTTTTATCTCAGTGTAAAAATTAACAAATTTTACATATACCCTATTGATAACAGGTCCTATAACAGAACATTAAATGATAGAAATAAATCCCCAATATAATTTACTCTTTATAAGTTTAAAATTATCACTACAGACAAGTTTAATCTGGAGAATAGCAGTTTGATAAATTCCTTGCTTTAAAAACTTGTATACCTGGAAAATACGAACACATTTAATATACAAAGAGTGACCATTTCAAAATTACCTTGACACTTTTACATTACCAATATTAGTTTATAAAGGAAAAATGTAGACTCTCTAAAGTACAATACTGTAACAGTTGTTTAACCATAATTGTATATACCCCAATTTTTAAGACTAATTGTTCTAAAGAATAAAACTTGATAGACACAAAGGTAAGAGTAAATTAGTTTTTCTAATAAAACCTTGTTATTTTACCATATAGATTAAACTTTGGTTTCTATCAGAACATTAGTATTTCACCTTAGGAAAAACCTTAAATAGCTTCAACTGTCTCATATACATACAACCAACTTAGTTACACACAAACTTGTTGAAACTTGCCCTTTACTTGCACACAGACTTTCTTAGCACTTACTTAGACCCTCATGTATTTCATCACACAAGCACTTTCTTACCCAGAAACTTTTCCTTTTCCCTTTTATTAAATATATTTCCATATCCAGAACCTTTTATTTTCTCTTTCCTATCTGTTGACTCCTTTTTGTCCACATTCTGAAACAACTCTTCTGAAATTTCTAAATTTGGATGAATTATTACTCTATTTTAATAATATTAAATATTTTATTATTTATAGTACTCTAATTGAAACACAGTTGAAACTTTTGGAACTCTTTGTATATAGAAATGTACCTGTTAGGACTTTACTCTTAGTAACCTTGTTTTTACTTTAGTGATGACACAAAGTAATTTCAAACCCTTTTATTTACCAACCTATGAAAACACCAATAATGTCTAAGTCTGTTACCCCATGGAATTTAAGGAGTTAAAAATACTCAATATTATTTAATGATTAGCATTTTAACTTTGTAAATTAATCAGATATCTCTACAAACATGAGTAATCCCATGTTAACTCTAATTCACTTATTTTTGTAAAAACCAAGATATAAGACAAGTGTCCTGAACACTATTTGCCATCTCTTCCCTGTTGAAAAAAAGTCCTAAAAACAATTAATTTAGACATTTTATTAACATCAACATTTTATTAGTTTGACCACCTAGAGATTGTGAATTACTTTTGAAGACATTTTTCTTTTATAAGTTTACCCAATTTAAATTGAACCTTTTTAAATCACGTGAATTGGAAGTATCTTGATCCATTTTTAAAATTTTAATTTTAGTAGCACTAAATTTTGATACAGACAAAACATGATGTCAGACAGCATGACATACAAATAACACAAAATCAAAGACCTTGTAACTTTATAGGTGAATCTCCATTGCAATGTAACAGATGTTCAAAAATTCTAGTTGAATAAAAAACTAGAACTGATCAAAAAGTCATGAGCTCAAAAAAAATCAATTAAAAAAACAAGAGTTCTGGAAAAATGATACAGCCATTAATTACTTTAGTAAAGTATCATAAAATTTACTTTTGCTGGAATTCAGGTAAGACTCTTTTTGCTTCTTTTTCTTGGGTTTGAAACTGATATTCTAATGAGCCTTTAGGCTTCCTCTATTTACATTTTAATGTAAGCCTTGACTGAGATCTGGAAGGAGCTGAACTAACATGTTTTAGCAGAAATTTTGTGCCTAGGGAATTTTAGCCATTTCTATCTGGACAGGCTTGAATGTCAAAGAAAATTATGAGACTTTATTTTCCATTACTTTGTGAATGAAGCTACTATGCTAAGTTTCTCACTGAGATATGCCATTTGTTATTGAGATGCCTATGGCTGCCTATCCAGGATTTATTTTCCCCTCCTTGACAAATAGGTTAAATCTTGCTCCATAGGTAAGCTGAGGAGAGGAGCTTGAAGTAAGGCCCCTTTTTGATATTTTCTGTAGCCACGTAATTATGCTTTGATGTTGATGACATAATTATGCTCTATTTTTGAGATCTTATAATTCCTATCAGCTAAGAAGTTTAGGAGCTCTGTAATGGCCTTTTGATATTCCTCCTGGGTGGAGGCACATAAAGGATATCCTTTACTTACTGGAGAGCAATCACAGATGTTTTATCTCTGAATTGTGTTATGTCCTTAGCTAAGGTTTGTCCAGAACAGGTGAGGGCCATCTAAATCCTGAGGCAACACTGTCTAGGTTAGTTGAGATACAGTATCTTGTTCCTCAAAGGCAAACAGAAATTGCTATTCAGAGTCTAGCATAAACAGGAAAATCCATCTTTTAAATCTAACTTAGTAAACCAAGCAGCAATTGGAATCCAAGATAAAAGTGTATGGATTAAGAACTACAGGGTGGGGGAAATTACTGCTTCATTATTCTAAGGTTTTGGACTAGGCAGTTTGCTTTTTAACTCCTAAAATGGGTGAATTGCATGGACTATTGCAATGCATTAAAAGTTTCTGTCATTTTGAATGATCTTTAATAAGTCCTTTTTCTTGTCTTTATTCTCCCTTTTTCTTTCTTTTTGATCTCTATTAAAAAATGGAAGATGCAAGCTGGAGAAGATCATCTAAGGATGCCAATTTTTGTAATTTCCTCTAAATGTTTCCCACTTAGGATGGTCTCTGAATTCCAGTCAGGATGGTTTCTGGGAACTGCCTGTGCTCTAGATGGTTAATAGAATAATTTTCAGGTGAAGTCAAATACCTGGCATAAGTTTTGAAACATCTCAATATTTATTAGGATCCTCCAAATACCTCCCTAAATTTTTTGTCTGTCTTAATTTGGGAGGGTCCCTCGATTTTCCTCTTAGTAGGTGATTCCTCAAGGCTTTCTCCTCTCATGGTAGAGATTATTGATGTCAAGCATGGTAACATATGAAAGGCACTTTTCTTGATCATTTGTAATTTAGCAGTATGCAGGCTAGTGGTGAACCTGGCAATACTGTTGAGATAGAAGCTCTCTTCTGAGTTAGAAGTATTAGGGATGCCTCCCTAACTTTGAGCTTCCTTACAGTCCAGAAAAACCCATCTCTCACTACCTGGCTTTGCCAAAGTTATTTCTGACCTTCCTTGGCAAAGTGCTAGGGTCCTAGTTTGCCCTGTGCTAGAGACACTGGGAGGATTCAGACTTAAGAGCATTACTGCTTTCCTCCCTGCCACTAAAAACTCCGAATTATGAAAACAATGACAAAAGTAAAAAGTGTGCCTTTTGCCTATCTTTTTGCCCTGTAGACTAAAGGAATCTCCAGAGGGCGAGGGGAGATCTGTTGGTTGTTAGGCATATAACACCCTTTGCTTGGAGGGTCTCACGGGAGGGGTTGATTTTAAATGCCTCCCTCTTGCAGCATAAAGAGAATACAGTGAGCACATTTAAGCACAGGAACAGTAATGGAGAGACTCTAGATATCTAGACTAGTGAAGGCTAACTATGCGAACACAGGGAACCTAAATATTTTCATAATAATCATCCCAGGCCTTAATCCTACAGTTTGAATTTCTAATGTCTGGCTGGCAAGGGAAGGGGAACATCCAGGAGGGAGTGGATGTGCGAGAGTGTTGTGCACTATACAGCCCATACAGAGGCAAAGGTAATTGGCAAATGCAATTACCATTACCTCATTACCATTGGTCTACCGATCACCCTGGATACCTCTCAGGGCAGTCAGGAGGAGGAGTCTGGAGAAGGAACCTTTGGCATTTGCCCAAGAGTAGCCCGGGCCAGAAAACCCCCCAGCTGTTCAAAACTTTCCTCCTCCTCCACACATCCTGTGTAGAACAGGAATAGTGACACAGTGTACTGACTGAAATTGTGTTCCAGGCCTGGACAGAAAAGTATGAAATGGCTTTGGCAGAGTCCAACATGCCTACAAAGTAGGTGATTTGAACTTACCTAGGCCAGAAACCTCTCACCTGAGTCTTGAAGAATGGCAGCTACACTAACTGCATTTAAATAGCCAATGGGTGCCCATTTTGCCCTCCAAATATAAAGAGACAGAAAGATGCACCTCAAACAGATGTGGGGTACATAGAGAGAGAAGCTTACTTACCTTGGTGTAAGTCTCAGTGGGACCTCCAAATCTGATACCCGCCATTTAATGGTGATGAGTTCTGCTTTTTCTAATGTTGAAGATTGAACACTAGAGAAGCACGCCAAGGCAAGCATATTAAGCAGGTTTTATTTAAAGGTAATAATACAGACTTCTCCCAGCAGGAAAAAGGGGGCCATGGCTGATCTTCTAAAGTCCCAAGAAGTGAGTGCACACTACATCATTTATAGGTTAAAGTCTCTTTTGATCACCAGTTCTCTCCTCACAATCTCTTCTTCCAAGCTACTTGACTAGGCCTGGTTTTCCATGAATTGAGAAGCCATGGGCAGGGGGAGGGCCAAGGTGACTCAGGCAGATAAGGGTCCAGGGGCATTAATTAGCAGCTCCATGCTTGCAGTCCTTGATAAAGGCAGGTAAATTTGGTAATCAACGGGCACTGGAGATCCTAGACATTCCATTCTTCCAGGAACAATCTCCAACTTCCAGAAGCAGATGGCTTCATGGCTTCAATTCCTCAATTTGACCTGATTCCCTATTTCTACACTAACTACCTCTCCTTAATTCTGGCTTCAGTTTTAACCCTGGGAATCCAGTTATAGTGGGAAAGTAGGTAATAAATTTTCCCGTTTCAACTGAATGCTATCATCACTAACATGGATTCAGTCCCAAATCCTTCTATTTTTCATCAAGTCATAAGTAAGCCAATGCAAAGTAAAACTGACTAGAAAATCAGGGCTGGGGCAGCTGTCTTTTGCCTTCACATGTTGGTTTTCCAGTAGACCTTGTGTTTCACAAGAAAAGTGCTCAGGTGTGGAAGTCCCCTTCATTGGCACTGTGGGATTGTGTCCATAAAGTCTCGATATTGGCAAGGGCCAGTGAGGTGTCATTTTGAATATCCTGCCACTGAAATCTGGTTCACATTGCCTATCTGGAGAAGTTGCTGGGAAAAGATGTGTATAGCATAGTCATGTGTGAGATGTAACGTCTGAACTACTGAGAGTTGAAAGATGTGAAGGAACACATAGCCTTAAGCACTGCAGGGGACTGGGGATTCAGTACTCCCTTTGAGTGCATCTCTGGGCTGAAAGGTATCATGGGAAATTGCTTGCAGGTGAAACTAGTAGATCTTGGACAGTGTCAATTTCACAGAATAACACAGGAGAACCAAGAAATAGTTGGAGAGAATGGAAGTTTGGAACCCTCAGAAGTGTTTTTCTTCTGTTTCCCAGCCACCAGTCCCATGGTGCTGGGGATTCAAACCACGGGCTTTCCACTTGCAAAGCCAGCCCTGTAAGGGATGGGTTATATTTTCAGCACAGGATTAGCTCCTTCAAGGTACATGACTTGATGTACCTTGTGAAGTTCTATGCAGAGAAACAACCCTAGACAAAGACAATCAATGACTAAGAAATTCCTAATTCTCATTTTGACAACAATCTTGCAAATGACCCTTTTTGCATCTCAGGACATACAATCTAGGGGTTTCTCCTCAGGGAAAGAAATATGCTATCTGTACTTAAGGAGGAAACTGGTTATAGCTGACCCCTGTGCAGAAAATTATATCAGTGATCCATGGAGGACAGGGCACTAGGAGAGGCAGGTCTTTGTGGGTATTAGAATATGATCAGGTTGTTAGTATAAAAGGAGAATTTGGCAATCATTCGGCATTGCATCCCCAACCACTTCTTTCACAATCATCTGACACATTCCTTGATCTTTTTATTTTTCATTTCAATTTCCTTTTGGCATTTTACTTTAGCAAATTCTGACCAGCAGAGTGCTGTGCAAAATGCATGAGCCAGTGATGATTGTGGATCTTGCCTATCATGTGAGGTAGGGGTGAGTTAGAGAAAGGTGTTTCTCCTGGGAAAGACCAGTTTCTTTCAATGAGGGAATTCCTCATCAACTTAGCCAGATGATGTCAGGAAATATAAGCAGGAAAAGTCAAGTTGTGATGGCTCTCGTGGTCTGGGTTGCCAGGAACCACATTTGCTGGAAGAAAGGAAACATTCCTCATCCAATTTCAATCTTCCTCTCGGTATGTTTGTAGCTTTTTCTCTCAAGAATTACTAGAGTAGGATAAGGGCTGAAATTCATATCCCTGATCTCTCAATGATTCAGTTGCATATAGTTGCACTGAGGACAACACCTCACTTGATTACCAGTGCTCCTGTGACATGAGAGCAAAAATGGGAGAGCTATTGTTATCCAGTTGGAGGGGGCAGGCATCAGGCAGGTCGGGTAGGAATGGCTCAGTGATTCCAGGCTCCAGTTGGAGAACAGTTGGTTTCTCTCCACTGAGGGTTTTTCCGAGCATTGTGGAAAATGGAGTTTGAGCAGTGGCAACCATGACCTGTGCTCACACCACAGATTCTGCCTGAGGTCACAGAGGAAAGGATTGACAGCATGTTGGCAGCACGGTTCCAGGAAACCAGAGAAGCTTCCACTCCTGGCCGCTTCACACCAAGATTGAAACAAGCATCAACTCAGTTATGATGGTCAGAGGCAAGAAGAAGGGAGTGAGTGCAAAGGAACTGAGGTTTTCCAAAATGTGATTCTAACCTCTTCATCCAGGAGAGCACAGCCTAGTGGTCCCTAGATCCCTTCAGGACCAGGCAGGACAAGATACTCATTTGATGCCAGACAGTTCACACTAAGCTGCAAGACTGCTAGGTGTTGATATACTCGTTTGGCTGCACCAGGTACCATGACACAGGGCAATTATCCCCTACCAGTTTCAATGGGACTGGTTGGGTGGAGGTGTGCTTGGGGACACGTGGAACACCAAGATGTGCACTGTCTCCAGCGCTATTTCCTTCTGATCCCACTCCTCCAGCACTGGGCACACCTGGAATATCCTAGTCAGGAAACTAGCCTAGGGCACTAACAAGCACACTAAATCATGGCTGGTGAGAGCTTAGGGCAGTGGAGCATGTAGTGAGAATGGTGGTTTAGGTCATCTTTGAATTGGGACACTGCACACCTAATCCTGAGGGTTGTTCCTTTTTTCCTAGAAAGTTCAGTCAGGTGACAGCTGGAAACTGGGAAGTGGGTCTTCAATGTGAAGGTGGGTGCCTCTTCTGAAGGCTAATGTGGAGTCATGGGAGTCATTCAGTCAGCATGTTGGATGGAGGATAGAATGGTGCTGACATGCCTGTAGAGATATTCTGTGCTCACTGCACCTGCAAAATCACAACTCCTTGGATGTGGCCTTACAAGTAGTATGCAGTCAGATATTTACCTGCTTGGAAATTGAAGGGCCACCTACACTCAAGATGAGATGCAGAAATATCTGGCCTATCTGTCTTCACACATGTGTTCATTCTCCTGAGAAGACTAGAGCCTAACTGGCACAAGGCCCTATGGAAAATTTCCACCAGTCATTTGCTACTGTTTTGAGCATGAAGGGGTGCTGTATTCTCAACTTTAAGTCTACTGATGTGATGAACTGTGTACTCATTTCCAGATGTTGAACCAACCTTCCATTCCTGGTATAAACACCACATGGTCAGGGAGCACTATTTTTTTAATATGTTCTTTTATGCAATTTGCCAGAATTTTTTCAAGGATTTTTGCATCTATGTTCATCAGAGATATTGAGCTAATGTTTTCTATCCTTGATACATCTTTGTCTGATTCTGGTATCATAGAATACTCAAACTCATAGAATGAGTTTGGAAGGGTTCCCTTCTTTTCTATTTCCTGGAATGCACTGAAGAATACTTTTATTAGTTCTTCTTTGAAGGACCTATAGAATTTGACTGAGAATCCATCTAGTTCTGGACTTTCCTTAGGTAATAGACTTTTGATGGTTTCTTCTATTTCAGTGCTTGAAATAGATTTGCTTACATTGTGTGTCTTCCTGATTCAGTTTGGGAGGATTGTATGCTTCTAAAAAATTGTCAATTTCTTTAATATTTTCTATTTTGTTGGTCTATAGATTTTCTATGTAGCTTCCACTTATGTACTTAAGTGATGTCTGTCATGATATTTATTTTTCTCATGATTTTTAGTAATTTGAGTTTTCTCTCTCCTTCTCTTTGTTAGTATGGCTAAGGGTTTATCTATTTAGTTTATGTTTACAAAGAATCAAATTTTTGTTTTGCCAATTTTTTGAATTATTTCTTTTGTTTTAATTTCATTGATTTCAGCTCTGATTTTAATTATTTCTTGTCTTCTACTTTTGATACTGATCTGCTTTTGCTTTTCTAGGGCTTTGAGATGTAATGTTAAGTCATTTAGTTGTTGACTTTTTATTCATTTAATATATGAGCTCAATGCAATGAACTTTCTTTTTGTACTGCTTTCAGAGTGTACCAGAGATTTTGATATGTTTTGTTTTCTTTTATCTCTAAGGATTTTTAATTTTCTTCTTAATGTCTTCTGTTATCATTGCATTATTCAATAGCATATTATTTAGCTTCCAGGTGTAGGAGAAGTTTTTGTTTTTATTTTATCATTGTTTTCTAATTGCATTCCATTATGATCTGATAGAATGCAAGATAGTATCTCTATCTTTTTTGTATTTACTAATGGCTTTTTTGTGGCTTAGCATATTTTGGAGTAGGATCCATGAGTTGCTGAGAAGAAAGTGTATTCACTTGATGAATGAAATACTCTATACATGCTCATTAAGTATATATCATTGATTGTACTGTTTAATTCTATAGTTTCTTTGTAATTTTTTGTTTGGAGTATCTATATAGTGGTGAGAGTGGTATGGTAAAGTCACCCAGTATTACTAGGTTGTGGTCTATTTGATTCTTCAAATTAAGAAGGGTTTCTTCGTTGTACAAGGATGCATCATTGTTTGAGGCATAAATATTTAAAATTGTTATGTCTTGCTGCTTTACCATTTCCCTAAGCAGTATGAAATGTCCTTCTTTATCCTTTCTGACTTAGATTTGAGGTCCACATTTTCTGATATGAGCTTGTAGACCCCTGCATTTTTACTGAGTCCATGTGCATGGTTTGTTTTTCTGCATCCTTTCACCTTTAATTTGTGGATGTCATTTTCTATGAGTCTCTTGAAGACAGCATATTGTTGGGTACTTTCTTTTTAATTCAACCTGCCATTGTCTTTTGATTAATGAGTTTAGGTCATTAACACTAAGGTTTACTATTGTGATAAGACTTGTTTCTCTGGTCACTTTGGCTTAATTTTGGTTTTTAACTTGACTTGGTTTCTCCTTTGACTTTTTTTTAGGGTAGTTTCTCAATTTGTGGACTTGTATTGTTGTTTTTCACTTTCTCCTCATTAAATATTTTGCTGACAATGATCTCTACTCCAGGCTTTCTATTTGTAGGTTCTTTTAGCTTTCATTATCATGAAAAGATTATATTTCATCATCAAATCTGAAGTTTAATTTTGCTGGGTATAAGATTCTTGATTGGCATCCATGTTCTCTCAGAGCTTGAATTATATTCTGCCATGCCCTTCTTCCATTTAGGGTCTAGGCTGAAAAAATCTGCTGATATCTGTGTTGGTTTCCCCTTATATATAATCTGATCATTTTCTCTCACAGTCCATAAAATCCTTACTTCATTTTGTATGTAAAGTATTTTCATTATAATGTGACTTGGTGTGATATGTTGTAATTTTGTGCACCTGGTGTTCTGTAAGTCTCTTGTATTTGACTTTCCATTTCATTCTTCAGGTTTGGAAAATTTTCTGACATTATTTCATTGAAGTCATTGTTCATTTCTTTGGTTTGTATCCATGTGCCTTCCTCGATATTGATAATGCTTAAATTTGGTCTTTTCATAATTTTCCATAATTCTTGGAAGTTCCATTCATGATTTCTCTCCATCTTTCCAGTTTGGTCAAATTTATTTTCAATATTGAGTATTTTGTCTTCATTGTCTGTGATTCTGTCTTCCACAAGATCTAGTCTGTTGACGATGCTATCTATTGAGATTTAGTTTGGTTTATTATTTCTTTCAAGTATTTGGGCTTTTATTTTTTTTTTCCAGAATCTCAATCTCTTTATTGAAGTGCTCTTTTCCTATATGCATTTGCTATTTTAACTATTTATTGGAGTGGTCATACATTGCCTGAATTTGCTCTCTTAATTTTGCTTCATGGATCATTTCAATTATGTAGATTCTAAACTCATTTTCTGTGATTACTACTGCCATTCTGTCATTGGAGTCTATCAAAATAGCATCTTGGTTTGTTAGGAAATTTCTTACCCTGCTTTTTTTTCATTTTGTTACTGTGTCTTCCCTTCTAGCAGTGAAGAACTGGGGAATTGCAGACGCCCCCATTCCCAGTAGTCTTATTTTCACCCTGAACATTTCCAAAACCTCTCCTTTGAGGGGAAGATCAACATTAGTTGCACCCAGTACAAACAATATACAATTAACTGCCTTATGCCCTGGATACTCTTTTTTTCTTTTTCTTTCTTTATTTCTTTTTATTTTTTTAAGTCACAGAACAAGAAGAACTTGATAATGATTTAGAAGTATGCAGGTAACTTTTCTATCCCAGTAGGGGGAAACTGTTGCTATTTTTACTCTTGAATTTATTCCAAGTAAATCAGTACATTGAGTAACTGGATTATTATGTTTTTTCTTAAGTTTTTTTATTTCCCTAAAAATGTCCAGTTTTCATAGTCAAATTAAAATATACAAAACACTTCAAGAATTTAATGTTGCACTTATGGGCAGCTGATATAAGTACACCATTTATTTCTCATTAAAAATGTCTGCCACTAAAAGGTTGTGCAGCCCAGTCTCTATGGTCACCCTTTGTAAACCAACATGTTTACCAAATATGAGGCAGAATTCAATCTTAAGCCTCTGCAGGATTGAGAGAAAGGATATCCCTTAGAAGTTCTATGTTTACAAGCTCATTTGTAAACACTCATCTAGAACAGCATGTTTGGCTCTTGCAATTTTTAGCAACTTATATAAGGGAAAGAGGTATTGATATTCTGGTGGAAATCTCAAGTTTGTAGCAACTTCTGTCCAAAAGATTTCTTCAACTTGCTCCCCCTACTAAATTAAAGAAATTTTAGTGTTCAGGCAAAATGGGAACTCAGAAAGGGACTTACTTTTTTTATTTTTTTAATTGATTTTCTATAGTGGACACTCTAGGTTATAAACACGCAAAGCACATATACACATTTTAAAACTAATTGTTCAATTCTTCCATTTCTGACCAGCCTTTTATAGCTTAGAATCTGCTGTTAAAATACCCTGTCATAGCTTCTTAAAAAGCTCTGAGCTGGGTTTTCCAGATTTCTCTCTGGATGGGGATTGGTAAAAATTCAGTACCCTGATAAATGTGAGGGGTATATGGGGGTGATTCTTGTCAGGTTGGATGTAGAGCCAACACTTATCAGGAGAGTGGCACGCTGGCATTCCCTTTCACACAGGCAGCAGGATTCCAGTCCCACAAGTCAGAAAGAGGACAAGAAGCCAGGTTTCCCTGGCTGGCAAATCTGCAGGGCTCTTATTCTAATAAGAGGCAAACTCCCCAGCCCAGGGTTCATTGAAGGATTATCAAAAAGATAGTCTTCAGTCTGGCAGAATGGTGCACATGCCTGTAATCTCAGCAACCTGGGAGGCTGAGTCAGAAGGATAAAAAGATTGAGGTCAACCTCTAAAATTTAGCAGGGCCCTAAGCAATTTAGAGAGAGACCTTGTCTTAATACAACTACTACTACTACCACTAAGAAAATTAATAATGAACAAGGGATGTAACTCTCAAGTGCCCCTGGTTCAATGCCCAGTAACAAAAATAGAACAGTTTTTGAAAGCACAAAGCAGCTACCTTTTCTCAAACAAGATCAGAAATACACACTTATTGCTTCTAATCTTCCACATAATAATTAAGAGTTAGAATTCAGATTTCTATTGTCTAAAATCGGTGCTCACAACTCTCTGGACATAAGATGATGCACATTGGTGTCCAAGAGAGAAATACCTCACAATCCAATGCCTTGTGTAAGATATTTGAAATGCCTTCTATAATGTATGTAAATAAACATTTTGAAATGACATCACCCACTCCTCTTATGAATTTGTTCTCCCTACGTACCCTGTGGACTTAAAGAGTTCTTTGGTTCCTTTTAAAGGAAAGTTTCTATAAATTCTGCCATGAGTTATCTCTGGAACACTGTGAGCTTTTATAACCTCTCTACAAATGCTTGTGGAGCCAGGCAGGCAAGGTTGACCAAGGGAAAGTGCTAAAGAAAGGAACCACAAGCAAAACCTATGCAATCACTTTCTCTAACTGAAATGCTTGTTTTAACAAGTGGTCATAGGAAGCTCCTGATCCTGCAGGCTGCCAGGGAAAAAAGCACCTGGGCATTCACTTGCAAGGGGGAAGACCCTCCTGCCAGAGTCTCACTTTTCATCTCCAAACAATTTTCAAAGTAGTTACTTAGACAACTAAAAAGCCCACATGTTGGCCAAACAAGGTGAATTGACCTTGTTCAGATGCGCCCACTTGGGTTTTGCCCACAGCCCTTTGTAAGCATTATGCTCTCCAATGCCTTCTTGTCTACTTCTCCTTCCCTTTGACCATCAATATGCCACTTCCTCAAAGGAGACTTTCTTCATCTTCCCTTAATCAGATTGGCTTTGTATTCCTGTTGTATCTTTAGGACACAGCATAATAACTTTTTCCCTTAACATTTTGAGAATGTTCTGCCTCACCTTATGTGAGGCTGAGTATGGAAGACTTCCTGCCTGCTCACATCTTCTAGTGGAGTCCACACATATTTATTTCCACATTACTTTTATAATTTTTGCACTTAAGTTTTTTTTTGTTTACTTATTTTTCTTGAGTTACCTTGCCTGCTAAACTTACAAAAATGTATTTAAAATCTCAGTGGTTTATGGCAAATTTCAATAAAAATGGGAATCATTTACCCCAAATAAAAATTGACTTCAAAATCCCATAGAACCACTAAATTAATTACCAGTCATATGTGCAGCATTCAAAATCATTCATCTGAGGCAGGGTCTTCAGACTCAACTTGGAGAATTGGAGCTATTGGGTCACACAAGAACACAAATGAACCCTGTGCTCTTCTGCCACATGTAGTTATCCAGGCACTCCTTTAATCTCCATTTTACTCTGAGTGCAAGGTGAGGGAAGTCCCAACTTCCCTCAGCCAGGAGTCCAGGAAGATGTCCTACCCCAAATGTAGTCAAGTTCACACACTTCAAAACCAGGTTCCTGGTTCTGGTCACTTCATCCTTAGTTTCCAACCACACACCCATGTGATATAATTCAGAAGCCATGGTTTTTTCCAGCACCTTCATTCCTGACTTTTGAGTCATGTCATAATTCACAATTTAATTATTCAGTTTATTGCTTGCTAAGTGCTCTAGGAAGAAGAAACCATGTTTGCACATTGTCCCTAGGAAGTCTGGCAGTACTAGGCCCAGCAGTCATATCTTTTCCCACTGTTCTGTCCATCTGCTTCTCAAATGTCTGCCAGAGATCAATCTCCATGGAAGAACAGAGGAGACACCAAAGGAAAAAATAACCTTTGAAAACATGCAGAAAAATGCCCTCAGTGTACAGAGAAGCTAAGCCAGCCCTGAAAACTTTTGTCTCCCCATCTTGCACAACCAGCTGAGGCACAGCTATATTGAATCAAAGGCACCAGACTCCTGGTACATGTTTATCATTTATTCAACTGAAAATATTTTCACCACAAATTACATTGGGCTCCTAACTCCAAGGACAGATTATTAATCCTTCAGACTAGAATAATCTAGTTTCTGTAATATGACAATGCAGTCACAATGATATTCTCTCACCTGGGAGATTTACCTCATGATCTGCTAGTCTCTAATGATCTATAGAAATAGAAATCACAGGCTTGGGTCACCTAAAAATATCTTAAAAGCCCCACTCCACCTCCCCCTCCTCCTGAAGATTCCAAGACTTTCCATTCTGTGAATGGGAAAGGCTTTATGTGACCACTTAAACCACATGCTGCACATGGACTAAATTGTCTCTTCCTTAGAAAGTGCTATGGAGTCATTGTGTCTTTCAGGAGTCAGGCTGTGACCTGTGTCCTTTTCTCTCACAGTCAGCCACTCTACTTCCTGTAGCTCCGCCCTATTTTACAACTGAGCTTTGGTCTGGCTACCTCTGGGTCCTCTTCCAGTATTCATGGGGGATAACCAAGATGGGAGGCTGCTTACCACCATCAGAGATCCAGCACAACTGTACCAGCAAGAGAGCTGGGTAGGGGCAAGTGACACAGTCAAGAGGGCAAAGTACTGGGCCACTCAAGGGCTGCTTGTGCCAAGGAAACAGTATTTCAAGAAAGACTGGTCTTGTTGGAAAGGGATGGGAGACAACAGAATTCCTTCCCCAACCAAAAATTCTCTACACACTCTCTGGTTTTACTATATTTGGTATGATCTTTAAATTTCAAGATTATTTTCATACTAGCTAAAATCTAGAGGAACCTAAATACTCAGGAGGAGCAATATGCATGAATCAATTGGTACATTGTTCCACAACTCTTATGCAGATTTAAGAATGATAAGTTAAAAATATGGTGGTTTAAGTAACTCAGAAAATACTCAAATGTAAAAAAATAGAAAATTGCATGAATAATGAGATTACTACTGTTGCATCTGATGATGAACTTGTTGAGCAAAAGGACTCAAATATATTCAACTATAGTGCTGCTAGTAAACTTGTGGGGTGGTGTGCAGAAATATAGAGATATGTGGCCTAATTAGACTCACTGCCCCCACTTAGAGGCTCAGAGCTGCCTGGGACACCCAAATCACTTCTGAAAACCCTACATAGCTGCCACTGGGTACTAATGTTAGGAAGTTTATCTATGTGTGCCTAACCTGTCCTGCCCCATGGAAGGTGCCATACCAAGAATAATGGTACTGGATGCTGCATAATCCAAGTCATCGTGAGTGTTTTTAACTTAATTATTGAGAATTAAAATGAATATTTTCATGGGACTGAATTGTCAGTGTTGTGTAGACAATGAGTCCTGACCCTGACCTCAGGGATTTTACCATCCAGGGTGAATATTCACAAGTGAACCTTTTGCTTCTGGCTCATCCTCTAGCATTTTAAGGGAATTCAAGGGATCCAGACTATTCTGCCAGCCACTTCTGCAGTTCTCTGAGTCTTTTTTTCTCTCATCCTAATGCCTAAATCCCCTCAAGAAGGTCCCACAAGGAAGTTCCTTCATCAGCACTGTTGAGGTTTATGTGTTGATATGATGCTTGTTAACACTAAGATGAAACTAGAGCCCTAGTCCCCTTCCTGTGATTACTTTTTGTTCATGTTGATACTTGCACTGTCTATAAAATCCTAGGAGACTGTGGGCCATGTCAAACATGCCAAAGAGTCTGTGCCAGCCTTAATATCAACATCTAGCCCAATGTGCCCAGAAGGAATGAATGCAAAATTAAACCTCAATTAGCCAACAGTATACTGACCTCAAGCTGTGTCTCCCAGAGACACATGGCACACCATGGCTGGGAGGACTTTGGACATATTTATTATGAGTCTAATTTTGGCTGAGCAAGGGAAATGTTCTTTAGGAAAATGGTCTTAGTTAGGAAAGTGACCCATTCTTCATATTAAGACCTAAGAACAGGGTCTGGCTCCCATTTGCTTACACTTCAAGGAGGAATTTGGGGACTCCTGGTGCCAACACATTGCATTTTCTTTTGTACTTCTTGGCTGTATTCCCTCTTCTTACCCCACATCCATTTTTCTTATCATCAAGGGCAAGACTGGTGTGAACTGGGCATCCATGAAATCCTGGATATGTGCCTTGAACTTCCTAGTCAATCTTTCAAGATAAATATTTTTTCAATTTCAAAAATGGAGATTGTGATCTCTAAGAGTCTCATAACATCTTGACATGACCTGGTTAACTCGCATAATGCCCTTATTATTATCTTTTATACTCACATAATACCCACACTGTGGTCTCTTATGTTGATATGCTACATTACTCTGGCCTCTGACATTCACATAATATTCTTACTTGGCTTCTGAAACTCACATATCACCCTCACCTTAGTCTATCACACATAGTTTTTCACTGACTTCTGACACTCAACTTATACCTTCACTGGGGCTTTTACTATGCAGATTATGCTCAATGTGACATCTGACACTCACATGATACCTTACTGTAGCTTTTGACATTCACATAATACCCTCACTTGGCCTCTGGCTCTCACAAAACGTCCTCACTCTTATGTTAAAATTCATAAAATATCATCACTGTGACCTTGACAGTCACATAATATCACTATGGCCCCTGCCATTGACAAATACACTCACTATGGCATCTGATGCTCTCAAATATGCTTAAAATGTTCACATATATTCATATATTAATTCAGAATAGCCACTGAGATTGAAAATTTCTCCTAACAGTGGCCTCTGGCATTTAAATAATATCTTCTCATTTACAAAATATCTTTCACATATTATACTCACTGTCATATGAGTTCCTCACATAATACACTCAGTGTGACATCAAACACTCATATAATACCAAGCTGTGGCCTCTGACATAGAACGTCCTCAATCGGTCTCTGAAATTTACCTAATTCCTTCATTATTACCACTGACACATTATATCACCATTGTGACCTCAGATATTTATGTAATACCAAAATTGTGTCTTCCTACACACATATTATACTCAGTGAGGTCTTTGAATCTTACATAATACCTTAAATATGGCCTATGACAGTGATATAATATCCTCACTTGTCATCTGACATTGACATGTCATTCAGAATTTTATACACACATAACACAATCAATGTGGACTCTGACTCTTGTACAATTTGCTCACTGTTATCTCTGACACCCATATATTACCATACTGGAACTTCTGATGTAAAACCATCAAAGTGACCTGTAAAACACAAAATATGCTCTCTTGGCCTCTGACACTGACATAATATTCTCACTGTGACCTCTAATCCTCACAAATTATACTCTGTGACCTCTGACACATAATAACCTCAGTATGACAACACTCACATAATACCCTCAGTGTGATCGCAGACACTCAAATAATACCCTAAGTATAACCATTGTCCCTGATAAAATACCCTAATGTGACTTCTGATCCTCAAAAAATGCACTTACTGTGATTTCTCACATTCATGTAATACCCTCAGTGTGACCTCTGACACTAATACAACACCTGTATGTGCTCTCTGACACATAATACCAAAATGTGGCCTCTGACACTTAGAATATTCTCATTGGGGCTTCTGACACTCACCTAATACCTTCCCTGTACCTATTGTCCTTCACATAATATCTTTATTCTTCCCTCTGCAATTGCAAAATATCCTCAATGTCACAGTCTTACAATATTTTCACCAGACTTCTGAAATTATATAATTTACTCACTGTGACTCAAGCACTCCCATAATACTTTCATGTGGCCTCTGGAAATCACATAATATCCTCACTTGTCCTCTGATACTAACCTAATATCCTTACTGTTCTTGAGTCACTCACAGAATATCCTTACTGTGGACTCTGATCACACACAAAAAAATTTCTCACTATGGCCTCAGGCACTCACATATTGTTGTCACATGACCTCTGTCACCCACAAAATATCCTCACTGTGGCCTCTGACATGAACACAGAATAGTCAGTATTATCTCAGACATACAGTAGTCTCCTGTGGCCACTAACACTCACATAATACCCTCAATGCATCCTATGCCATTCACATAATACCTTCACTTGGCTGCTGACACTCACATAATACCCTACTGTGTCCTCTTACATTCACATAACACCCTCATTCTGACCTGACATAATACCATCACAGTGAAATATCCCACTCATATTATTTCTTTAGTGCGACCTGAGACACAAACCTAATACCCTCAATGTGCCCTCTAATTGACATCATATCCTCACTGTGGCTTCTGATGTTCATATAATTATCACAGAGTGACCTCAGACACTAACATAATAAACTCACAGCACCCCCTGACACATAGTATCCTACCTGGGGCATCTGACACTGAAATGAAACCCTCACTATGGCTTCTGGCACTCATATAAATCCCTCACTCTGGTCTCTGACACTCACAAAATAGCATAAAAGTGGCCCCTGACACTATTACAATAACTCACTGGGCTCTGACACTACATAATATTTTAGCATGGCCTCTTAAACTAAAATAATATACTCACTGTGACACTGAACACTCATTTACTATCCTCATTGTGTCCTATGACACTGACATAATATCCCATTTTGTCCATTTACATTCTTTTAATAATCTGAATATGACCTCAGACACTCAAATAATATTCTCACTTTGGCCTCTCCACTGATAATACCCTGATACACTGATGATAATGTGACACACATTATATCCTCACTTGATCTCTGATGTTTATATGAAAACTTCCATGTGACCTCTGACATTCACATTATGTCCTCAATTGGCCCATGACTCTAACAAAATGTCCTCATTATAACATGTTACATTCATAAAATATCCTCACTATGTCCTCTGATTTTGAAAATATTTTCTTGTTATATCCTCTGACACATAATATCCTCAGTTTTCCTGTGTCACTCACATAACACTCTGTGTGACTTCTGATACTCATATAGTACCCCCACTGTGAACTCTCACACTCAAACACTACCTTTACTGTGACCTTTGACACTTACTTAATACCCTCAGTGTGTCCTCAAATTATATGCTAAGTGTGACCACTGACACGCACATGATACACTCACCGTGGCCTGTGATGCTCACATAATACCCTCATCATGACTTATGACTCTTGAATTAAAACCTCATTGTGACCTCTGATGCTGATATAATATCCTCACTGTCATTTCAGCCATTCACATAATAACCTCTCTGGTACCTCTGATACTTATAATACTCTCAGTCTGACCTCTGACACTCATATAATAACCTCACTGTGAACTCTGATTCAGATATAATATCCTTTCTGTGACTCCTGACTCTCACAGGATTGCCTCAAAATGGACTCTGACACTCACATAACACCTTCAATTTAGTTTGTGACACTCAAATATTATCCTCAATTTGCCCTGTCATTCACATACCTCACTGTGACCTCTGACCCTCAGGTAGTAACCTCTGTTTTACCAATGATGCTCACCAAATACCCACACCGTGACCCCTGAAGCTCTCATTATACCATCAACATGGCCTCTTAGACTCACATAATATACCCATAGTGACCTCTGACACTGAAAAATTATCCTTCTTGTGACCTCTCTCACTCAAAAAATACCTTCAATGTGACTTCAGGTATAATCATGAAACTTGCACTGTGACCTCTGAAACTGACATAATAACCTCACTTTTTTCTCTGATACACATATCTCCTCATAGTGGCTTCTGAAAGTCACATAAAACCCTAAGAGTGACATAACAACCTCACTGTGACCACTGACACTGACATAATATAATTATTACTTTCTATGATACTCACTTTATCTCCCTATGGCATGTGACACTCAAATAATATCTTCACTGTGACTCTGATAGTCACAAAATAGCCTGACTTGACTTCTGACACTCAACAATATCCTCACAATGACATCTCACACTCACAAAATAAACTCATTGTCACTATTGACAGTAAAAAATATTATCACTTGCCCTTTGACACTAATGTCATACCCTCAATGGGACATTTGACACGTACACTCACTCTGACCTCTGACATAATTGTCCTCCATTGGCCTCTATCACTGACATGATACCCTCATCTAACATCTCACACTCACAGATTACCCTCACTGTGACATCTACCACTTATTACCCTCACTCTGTTCTATCACACTCATAAAATATACTCACTGTGTTCTCTGACAGATACATAATATGCTCCTTTGACCTGTAATTCTGAAATAATATCCTCAGTGTTACCTCTCTAACACACATAATATCCTTACATGGCTTAAGTCACTCACAGAATACCTCAGTGTGTCCTTTGGCTTTCACACAATTCTTCTTCTGAGCCCTGTGACACTCAATTAATATTCTCATTGTTCTTTTTAAGAAATTGACATAATACCTCTGTGGCCACTAATACCCACATTATGTCCTCACTGTGATCTTGACACTCACATTATTTTCTGAAATGATTTTGGACACTTTTATTTATCTTTACTGGTACCTCTGATACTCGCTTAATTTCCTCACCTGTTATGTGACACTCACATAATATCCTCACTGTGAATCTGATAGTCACATAATGTCCTCACATGACCTCTGACAGTCACATAATGTCCACACTGTGACCTTTTATAATCACAATATAACCTCACTGGGACTTCTGTTACTTATGTAATACCCTCACTTTGGATTATGACATTCACAAATTATCCTCACTTGACCTATGACACTAATATAATATTCTCACTTTGACCACTGACACTCAAATAATCTCATTGCTATCTCAGATACTCACATTATGCACTCAATTTGACCTCTGACACAGATATTATATCCTTAATTGGCCTCTGATATATAATATCATCAATGCTACCACTGACACATAATAACTATACTGTGACCTCTGGCATTCACTTAATACCCTCACTGTACCCTCTGACACTCAAATAAATCCCCAATTCTGGTCTCTGACAATCACATAATACACACACTTTGACCTCAGACCCAGACTACTACCACTTGTTTTCTGTCACTCACATAATATTGCACTGTGTCCTCTGAAAGTCACATAAATATAATCACTGGGTCCTCTGACAAACATAAAATATCCTCATTTTGACCTCTGACATTGACATAATTTGTGATGTCTAAAACTGATATAATGTAATATCCTCTCTGTGAATTTTTGCACTCATAATGTCATCCTTTTGGTCTCTGATACTGACATAGTATCCTTATTCTAATCTGTGATACTAACAAAATATCCACAGATTGGTCTCCTATACTCACATATTACATTCAATGTGACTTGTCATGCACATAATATCTTTTTGTGACCTGAGACACTCACATCATGCTTGCAATGTAGCCTCTGATACTCATATAATATCCACAATTGGTCTCTGATATTTATATAATAAATTCAATCTGGCCTCTGAAACTCACATAATATTCTAACTGTGACCTCTTTCAGTCACTTAATATACTCACTTTTGCCCCTGATATTCACATAATATCCTCTCTTGGCATCTGACACTCACAAAATGCCATCACTATTACCTTGACACTCATATAGTACCCTCAATGTGGCTTCTAATACTCACCAAATACCCTCAGTGTGACCTCATATACTCACATAATATAATTGTCAACTCTGACACTCACAAAATACACTCACTATGGTCCAAGACAGTCACTGTGACTTGGGACTCTCATAATATCCTCAAACTGGCCCCTGATGTGACAAAATATTCTCACTGTGGCCATTGATGTCCACATAATTTCCACTGTGTTGTCCCCATGATGGACAGTATATCCTAACTGTAGCCACTGACACTCATACAATATTCTTTCTGGGAGAATTGCCACTCACATACTATCTTCATTTGGTCCTGACACTCATATAATACCATCACTGTGACCTCTGACACTTACATAATATACACAATTATACCTCTGACTTTTACCTCACTCTGGCTTCTGAAACTCACAAAATACCATAACAGTGGCCTCTGACATTCACAGAATATCTTCAATGTGGCCTCTGATATTGATATAATACCCTCATTGTGGCCAATAAGACTCACATAATTCCCTCATTGTAGCCTCTGACACTCACATAATATCATCACTCTTACCACTGACACATAATATTCTCAATGTGATCACTGTGACCACTGCCACTCATTGAGTATCTTCTCTGAGGCTTCTGACATTCAATAAACACAGCCTGGCATCTGACACTGATATAATGTCAGCAATGTGGACTCAGACATTTATGTAAAGTCCTCACTGTGCCCTCTAACACACAATATCCTCACGATGGTCTTTAACTCTCACATAATACCTTGTGTCCTCTGACACTCATATAATACAATCACTGTTGCCATGACAATCACATAATATCTTCCCTTGGTCTGACTCATAAAATTCCCTCACTATTACCTTGATAATCACATAAAACCCTGATTGTGGCCTCTGACACAAACATCTAAACCTCAATGTGGCCTCTGACTTTCACATAATATCTTCACTGTGACTTCTGAAACTTACATATCATGTGACCTCTCAGAGTCATATATTACCCTCACTTTGGACACTGACTTTTACATAATATACTTACTATGAATAATTACATGCACATAATGTCCATACTAAAACCTCTGTCTCTTACTCAATACTCTTCCTCTGGTCTCTGACACACATAAAATATCCTCCATGTGGCCTCTTAAACTCATATTATACCCTCACTATAACATCTGACACTCACATAAAGACCTTACCTGGCCTCTGACAATCATATAATATACTTACTATGGCCTCAGGTTCTCACATAATCTTCTCACTCTGACCACTAACCTTGAAAAACTGTCCTCACTGTAGCCACTGAAATCCAGACATTACACTCACTGAGGCCTCTGACACATTATGTCTTCACTCTGGCAGCTCACATTCACATAATATCTTTAATCTGCCTACCAACACTCACATAATACCTTCCCAATGTCTCTGACATGCTGATAATTACCTCATTATAGCCAGTGATACAGAATATCCTCATGTGGTCTATGACGTTTACTTATCCTCATTCTGATAACTTTTACATAATATTGTCCTTGACCTCAAACACTCACATAAAATCTTCACTGTGGCCTAAAATATTCACAAGTATTTGCTCTGTGGATTCTCACATTCATATACAATCCTCACTTGACCACTATTTTATAAATACCATTTATTTTTTAAAGGTTAACATGTAAATTACAGAAAAAATAAAAATACAAGCAATGAACAGTCTGATATTACAACATTAGAAATGGATATCACAGTCATTCAGAGTACTCAAATACTAATTTAATATTCAAACTAGAGTATCAAATACAAATATAAAAGCTGTGATGTGGCCTATAAATCTAATGTGTTATTCATAGTCTAGCATCAAAAATGAATATACTAGCTCCACTCTACCTTGAAATACAAATATGTCATCCATATATCACCTGAAAAACCAATGAAATATATGTCCTGTAGCCTTTAATATTACTTACTATATGCCATCTTATCCATAAACCCTGAAACCAATATAATAACTTACTTGTGGATTTTAATATTTATTTAATATCCTTGATATAATATCTAAAGCTAGTAAACAGGTGTTCTGTAGCATTTAACAGTAGCATATTTATATTATACAACCTTATGCTAATAAAATATCTGCATTTTTGGCATTAAATAATTTTTATAAGTTATCATTAAAATTAATGTATTAACTACCATGTTGATTTTAATCCTAAGATGATATGCATACTTGAGTTTCTAAATGTGACCTAAAGGTTTATTTATGGCTTTTAATACTAATGTGATATCCATACTATGACATATCAAACTGATATGATAGGTGCCTTTTAAAATTGATGTAATATTCATATTATAGGAAGTAACTAATATAATAATGACCCTGAGGTTTTAATAATCTTACATTATCCATAGCATAGCATTTAATATGAACATAATAGCTTCTATAGACCTTGGATACTAATAGAGGAGGTGTGCAATAACATCCATAACAAATATAATAGCTGTTATGTAGTCTATTATGCAAAAATAATATCATAATAAAACACCTCAATCTAATGTAGTATCTGTTCTCAGTTATTAATAGTAATGTAATACCAATACTACACCACCCAAAAGTGATATAACAGTTGTCCTGTGAATGGTAGTCCTATTATAGAATCCATACTACTATAGAATTCTCATGACTAGGACTGCTCCTCGTGAGCTTCACTGGCAGCGAGCAGACAAGCAAGACAGAGCACTAACTGGAACCAGGATACAAGTTCTCAACAGGCTCCATTAGAAACAAACCATGCCCAGTAACTGAAAGAGTTCAGAAGGCAACTGACCAATCCACATGAAAAGCATCATCTTTGTCCCACTTCTCTGGGAGGAACATGTCACCAATATTGCAACTGCAATGAAACATTCCTCAGTCACACACAGGATTGCATGCCACCTGGGATTTGACCTTTCAGATCTGAGTTGCAGTCTTGCACCTGAGACAAACCAGGTGCCCCCTAAGTTCCTTGGTCTCTTTGACAGGATCACCATACCATGAGTACACAGCTGCAGATGTGAGGATTTGAGGAGGGACATATGTAGACTGCTCTCCCTTGCTGCTCCTTGCTAACAGAACACCAGAGGGCAAAGTCTATGGGTTGTGTTTCTAGGGTGTCTCAATCTAGCACTGACATTAATTGTTCTGGGATTCACACTGTGCCTTTAATCACTGTATTTGCCTAATTTGGATTTCAGTATGGAAGCTGTGGTCCTAATAAAAGTCTTATTTTGTCTACATTGGTCTAGCTGTCATAAAAATCATAATTTAAAAAGATTATATGTTCTTGAGATTTTTCTATTGAGAGTTTGGCACACTACACCTGTGTCATGGGTGCTCTTCTTAGAAAGGAAATAGTACAGCCCTCAGAGATTTGTGCCTCAGTGTTTGGATGTGGTGATGCCATGCTTCAGAGTGTGAAACTCAGGATTGGGACAACTGGGTACAGAACCATGCTAAGGATATTGGTAGAAAGATGTATTAGACTCAAGGAAATATCACTCATGTAAGCTTTATACTTGTTCATGGGACTTATTTGTTAAGACAGTGAATCTGTTTCCAGTGGAATCAAACCCTTCTGGAACACAGGATCCATCACCCTTTTCTGTGATTTCTTTTTTCTCCTGTTTTGGAGAAGTAAGCGATGATCCCAGCAAATCAATTTTTAGGCATTTTCCAAGAGTGGTCAATCATGAGAAATTATCACTACCTAAACTTGCTAGCTTAAAGGCTTTTTATAATGACTTGAAAACTGACTGAACTTCTGCTCATTTCATGGTACTATCAGGCCTGTCAAAGCTCAAAAAGAGCTCTTTCTCATGAAGAAACTTAGTGGATAGGGAACATTATCACATGATACCATAATGTCATAAGATGAATACCTACAGGAGCAGGAGATAAGAGGGGGGAGAGTTTTCCATGACATAGATTTTACCAGCTTAAAAAAACAGAGTCTATTTCCTTTTTTCAAATTCACTGGTGCCTCAGAGCATACTAAATTCAGTACCATTCAGAGTTGCAGGTCTTCTTTGTGGTGATCCTCCCCATTTGTTGTTTCCCAGTAAATTTCAAGGAACACAGAAGCATTCAGCAATGCCCTATTTTGGGATCCCTCTCAAAGAGGTGATTGCACATATGAGCATTGATATCCAAGTCTTTCCAAGCCAGTGGTCTATCATCAGACTCTCACGTTTGTGGGAAGGTAATAAGAAGTCAATTAATTATGGGTGCACAAGCAAGATGGTTCTAAGTCTTTGAGATAGTTTGGTAATTTTTTATTTTCTTAATAGAAGAGAAGGAGATCAGCTTCTGTGTTCATTCAAAAGTGGGCACAGGGCACTCAGTGAACCTGGATTAGATTAATGACTATCCCCTGAAGAGAGTGGTTACCTAGTCCTTTTCCATTTTTCAAAACTGAATTGTCAGTCCTTCTTTCTCTTCCAGTAACCTTAGATATTGAATAAATATTACCTTTTGAGTTGGTTATTTGCTCTTCTATTGGGGCCGTCTTTCCAAATTTTAGTTGCAAGAATAGAAATAAACTGTCTTCAACAACACACACTAAAAGAAGTGACCTGCTGTGACCTTGAAAGAAGCAATGCATATGTTCCCTAAAGAAATAGAGAAAGAATTCCACTCCCATGGTTTTGACCATGGTATTGAACAAAGTTTTGGCAAATTCACACCATCATTTCTTCTTGATAAAAATTGCATTCATGAATTTTATAACCAAAATATTTTCATCTATGTGAGGAATTTAGAAATGAAAACAGAAATGCCAGTTCCTTGCTATTTACTGGGGTCCCTGAAACTTTGCTTGCTGCCACAAACTTTTCTAAAAGATCTCTGGAAATATAGCAGTGCCACTGCTATGGGACTATGGAGACAAAGAAGTGAGAATTCTGATGACTACATCTTAGAAGGGAAATACCATGGTTCTTGCTGATTTATTTTTTCTTTGAAACCAGATGCTTATGTGGATTCACTTAGATGGGGAAGCTACAGGTTTTGGACTATAGAATTCTTTGCTGCCAGTGATCCCTTGTAGTGTACCAACATAATAAAATGAGAAGAAATAATGAAAAAATTCTAAATATTACAGGAATCATTGGAAGTTCTATGGTACAGGGAGTCTATCTCTGAAAATCAGTGAAGAAAAAAACTTCCAGTGGAGCAGAGTAGAAACAAGGACAAGGTAGAATTTGATTTCCCCTCTTTCACTGTTGGCTCACATCATGGTAGAGATGTATGTTATCCCCTGTCCCTCTCCTTTCTGTATTGTGTTTTCTTTATGTTGGTGCATTACAGACACATGACTCAAACATTAGGGTTCCCAAGGAGTACATATAAAAATGGCCTTATACACCTGATGCAACTTCAAAAGCATACACTAGAATAATCTCAGAGGAATAAATGGCAAAAGTATTCAGGCCTTGTAAGGCATAATGACTTCTTCAGGACCACTCACATGGCCAGAAGGAGGAAATGGATCTAATTCAAATTGTCTGTCCAAACCAGGTGAGTTGGCTACACCTGGAACATCTGGTTTCAGAAAAAGTGTGTGTTAGTGAAACCATTTCCTCTTGTGTATATGTCAAGGGAAGATGGAAGGAACCTGCATCTCAGTGGGCCATTAGGACCATCTTGTGTGATAAAGGGCTTTGGGTATGGAGTCCCCAAGGAAGTGACCTCACTTCCTTGGCAGTAGAACACACAGAACTTGGAACCCTAGTAGCTAGGCAACCACATTCCAGATAAACTTCCATTCTGCTCACTTGCATTGAGATAGCAAGTCCAGAGCCATGAGTTCTTGTTGTTTACTCATTTTTGTATGCTTATTTCTCAGGAAAGTTCCTAGTAGGATTGGAAGAACTGTATAAATGTTGGGACCAACAACTCTGGCAATATTTCTCAAGAAGAGCAGAGGTGAAAGAGGAGAGACCATTAGAAGGGAGTAGAGTCTAACCTTCCATTCAGATTTCCATTTAGATAGCACTAGACCCTCAATGTTTTGTCTGTGTGGGTTTATATTTGTGTCTCATATTTTTCTCTCATTGAATTTGATGTTGATCAATCTGTGATATATCCTTTAAAAGTGCACCACCTTACATCATTCCCTCCACACCTCATAGAGATATAACTACATATTTGAGTGAGTGCAAACTAGTACTTCACAAGACCTAGTAACTATACTTCTTAGCAAGTCTTTTGTAAACAGCTTAGAGAGATTTCTACTCATGTCAGAGAGCCTGCAATACACACCTCAGAAATAACATTTACTCACCACACAGACATTTCCTATACACTGAAAATATCCTTGTAATTCACTTAAGTTAACACTTACACTCTCATCAATAAGTCTTCCTAAAAACCTCAGAAAGTCCTCCTACACCCTTCAGAGTGCTCTCCCTACATGTCAGAGAGCCCACCCTACATAAAAATTAGAACCCACTTAACACCTCAGAGAATCTTTACTTCATACCTCAAACTCATTTTCCTACATGTCTAAATAATGACTCCCTACTAATACCAAGAGCTATTTCTATACACCTCAAATTACCATTCATATACCCCATAGGTACACTGGCTTCACACTTTATTGAGCAACACTTAAACAACTCAGTTTTTCCTATACACGCCAGAGAGTGCTTCCTATCAATTCCACTGAGATGTTAATTCAAATCTCAGAATTCCCATGCTACAAACAACACACCCTACTACACAACTCGGATAAAACTTACTACTCATCAAAATGCCCTCTCTACTCACCTCTGAGGGTTGGTCTGACACACCTCAGAGAAGACTGGAAACACTGTTGAGTGACCTCCCTAAACGATGTAGGGATTCCCCCTATTATACTCAAAGAATATTCCCATTACATCTCATTGTGTTCTACCTAGTCATAGTAGATAGATTTCATTATTCATTTCTGAGGGCTCAATGTACACAACAGAGAGCACTCCTATATAGACAAAAGCCCTCTACACCCCTTATAGATTCTTCCTGCATACTTAATAGAGGTCTCTCTGATCACCTCAAATCATCTGCACTACAAATCTCAGAGAACCTTTCCTTCACACTTCAGTGAACACTTCCTACACACATAGCAGTCACCTCTCCACACAGTTCAGAACCCTAAGTACTCATATCAACTGCCCTTTCTACAGAATTCAGAGGGCCATCCATACACACCTTAAACAAATTTCCTACACAAAAATTATTTATCAATCACTGTATCAATCTTATGACCAGAGAATCATTGTTACACACTACACACAATACCTCTACACACCTCAGAATGCCATAATTTCACTATTCAGAGGGCCCTGTTACACAACTCATAGAGCCCTCCTTTCAAACTTCAGTTCATCCTCATTTATCTCAAAGATCTCTCCTTACTCACCACAGATGTCCACAAATACACACCTCAGTTAACTCTTAATTTTTACCAGTGAGCACCCACCTTATACACCTCATTCAACAGCCCTCCCTACAAATCTCAGAGAGACTTCTATACAAACCTCAGAATGCCCTATCAAAAAACCTTTAAAAACCCTACCTAAACATCTATTGTACCCTCAAAACAAACAAAAAGCCCTCCATATTTACCTCCAAGGGCCAAAACTACAAATCTAAAAGAACATCCATGATACTTTTCTGAGTGTCCTCCCAAAACACCTCAGAGATTCTCTCTTCTATCTTCAAATATTCCTCTCACCACACCTGAGTTTATTCTTGCTATTCATATCAGATGTCTCACTACTCACTGAAGTCCCTCCCTACATAACTGAGATAGCATTTCTACTATGTCAAACAGGGCTCCTACATCCCTCATTGATCCCTCTTCCCTTCTAATATACCTACACATCTCTTAGAGTTCTCCAAACACACATCAGAGTACTATCCCTCTAAATTTCAATTAGGCCTCACTACACACCTCAGTTAACATACATGGCAAAGCTCAGAGTTCAACCTACTCATCTCCATGATTCCTAATTTTAGACCATATAGATCCCCCTTACAAACTTTATGAGACCCTCCCTTCTACATCAATTTGTCCTCCTTAGTCATGTAACAGAGCTCTCACTACTCACATCATAAAAATATACAAACACAACTAATTGAACCCTTTATACTCATCTCAGTGTACCCTATCTATACACCTGAGTGAGCCCTCCCATCTCAACTGAAAGGACACTCACACACTTCTTGTTGCTCTCTAACCATCCTGCACACCACATAAAATCCACAAAACACAGTTCAGAGATCACATGCTACCAAATTCAGAGAGAGTTCTCTACAAACCTCAGTTTAACCTTCATACACAGCAAAGTGTACCCTCCATACTCAAATCTAGAGCAGTTCCTACACATATCAGTGAAGTCCCTACATAATTCAAAGAGTACAACCATACTTCTTTACAAAAAGAAACAATGTTTCTTTGCAAGCCCTCTATAATTACCTCAAAGAGTCTATATACTCACCTCACAGAGACTTCAATATACACACCTCAGAGAACAATTCTGACTCTCCACAATGGCCTTCCCTATACTCCATAAATACAGACTCTTACTCTGAACCTAACCCTAACTCTAAGCATAAACCTAAGTTCTTCCTACATGCCACAGTTCTTCCTGACCCTGAAACTGATGATGAATTGACTCTGACCCTAAACCCTAAATCTAGGCCTAACCTAACCCTAAACTCATAGAACTCTCCCTTCTACATCAGTTTTTTGTCCCTACTCATCTCACTAAAGACTTTTTTTTATTATTGTATACAAATGGGGTACATGTTGTTTCTCTATTTGTACATGGAGTCAAGGCATGCCATTTGTGTAATCATAAATTTACATAGGGCAATGTTGTTTGAGTCATTATTTTTTCCCTTCCCCCCACCTATCTCACCCCTTTTTTCCCTCTATACAGTCCTTCTTTCCTCCATTGTTACGACCCTCCTTATCCCTAACGCTAAACCTAACCCTAACTCTAACGCTTTCCCCTCCCACCCCCCATTATATGTCCTCATCTGCTTATCAGCGAGATCATTCGTCCTTATTTTTTTGAGATTGGTTTATCTCACTTAGCATGATATTCTCCAATTTCATCCATTTGCCTGCAAATGCCATAATTTTATCATTCTTAATTGCAGAGTAATATTCCATTGTATATATATGCCACAGTTTCTTTATCCATTCATCAACTGAAGGGCATCTAGGTTGGTTACCCAATCTGGCTATGATGAATTGAACAGCAATGAACATTGATGTGACTGTATCTCTGCAGTATGCTGATTTTAAGTCCTTTGGGTATAGACCAAGGAGTGGGATAGCTGGGTCAAATGGTGGTTCCATTCCAAGCTTTCTGAGAAATCTCCATACTGCTTTCCAGAGTGGCTGCACTAATTGGCAACCCCACCAGCAATGTATGAGTGTACCTTTTTCACCCACATCCCCGCCAACACCTATTGTTGCTTGTGTTCTTGATAATCACCATTCTAATTGGGTTGAGATGAAATCTTAGGGTAGTTTTGATTTGCATTTCTCTTATTACTAGAGATGTTGAACATTTTTTCATATATTTGTTGAGTGCTTGTACATCATCTTCTGTGAAGTGTCTGTTCATTTCCTTAGCCCATTTGTTGACTGGGTTATTTGTATTCTTGGTGTAGATTTTTTTGAGTTCTTTATAGATTCTGGAAATTAGCACTCTATCTGAAGTATGAGTGGAAAAGATATTCTCCCACTCTGTAGGCTTTCTCTTCACATTACTGATAGTTTCCTTTGCTGAGAGAAAGCTTTCTAGTTTGAATCTATCCCAGTTGTTGATTCTTGCTTTTATTTCTTGTGCTATGGGATTCCTGTTAAGGAAGTCTGATTCTAAGCCAACAAGTTGAAGGTTTGGACCTACTTTTTCTTCTATAAGATGCAGGGTCTCTGGTCTGATTCCAAGGTCCTTGATCCATTTTGAGTTGAGTTTTGTGCAGAGTGAGAGATGGGGGTTTAATTTCATTCTGTTGCATATGGTTTTCCAGTTTTCCCAGCACCATTTGTTGAAGAGGCTATCATTTCTCCATTGAATATTTTTGGCCCCTTTGTCTAGTATGAGAAAATTGTATTTATTTGGTTTGTGTCCACGTCCCCTATTCTGTGCGATTGATCTACCTGTCTATTTTGGTACCAAAACCATGCCGTTTTTGTTACTATTGCTTTGAAGTAGTGTTGAAGATCTGGTACTGCTTCACTCTTTCTACTGAGGATTCCTTTAGCTATTCTGGGTTTTTTATTCTTCCAGATGAATTTCATAATTGCTTGCTCTATTTCTGCAAGGTACATCATTGGGATTTTGATTGGAATTGCATTAAATATGTATACTGCTTTTAGTAGTATGGCCATTTTGACAATATAATTCTTCCTATCCAAGAACATGGGAGAGCTTTCCATCTTCTAAGGTTTTCTTTAATTTCTTTCTTTAGTGTTCTGTAGTTCTCAATGTAGAGGTCTTTCACCTCTTTTGTGAGACTGATTCCCAAGT